>NC_087070.1:25148133-25411037 GCF_963678635.1 Symsagittifera roscoffensis
CTTTTTTTGTGTGGTGTGATAAAAGATCTGAACGAAAGAGTAGATATGTAACAAATTTTTTCTATTTGCTTGCAGAATTTTTGGTAAATTCAGATTCTCAAAATGACCATTAAAACCCCAAAATCTGAATTTTTTTGAGTAAAACCAAGTTTTCGTGGCTTAAATTAAGCTTAATTAAGCTGTTGTAAGCCTACACGCTTACCTTATTAGTTAGAAATTAGGCCAAAAACCAAAAATTTATATTGTTTTTTCTCGACACGGAGAAAAAAATTTTCGACACGGTAAAATGAGTCACTTTTTGATTCACGACTGATAATATGATATATAACTTGACCCATTCTGATGATTATTTATAGTACCTGGTATTTCGTGGAAAACAGAAAAAGAAAAAATCTAAAACACATCCAAATACAAAATTACTCTGCATTTTTCAAATGATTGTAACAACAAGTGTCAATAAAATCAAGGAGACTGAAAAATTAATCGAAAGAAAAGGAAAAAAATGTTTCTTTTTTGAGCCATGTCTACTAATGTTACTGCAGTACGTTATTTGCCTTCCTTTCAGCAAATGAGTTCAATTGAGCAAACTGAACATAAAAAGGGCTGTCCAAGTATTCTATGCTCATTCATAAGTGCCCTAATAAATATGAATGCACTTCTGTTTTTATGAGAGAGTTATTCTACTTTTTCCTGAAAAAAAAAGAATACGTATTAAGTAGTTTAACTGCGTTCAGATATAGTGAAAAACAGGAGGATCTTAACTTATCTAATAAAATTATACAAAGCCACGGTCCGCAACTTCCAAAAATGTTTGAGACTTCGCCGTTTTGTTACAATTTTTTGCTTCTAGACTGTGATAAAATATAATGGAAAAGATCCCTAATTCCAAAACTCGATATGCACTTCCTTTTCTTGTTAAAATGTGAAAAATGTACAGGCGTTATTAGAAATTCGATGTTTTTGGTCTTTGTAGTCAAAAACTATATTTAGCTTTAGCAATAGCAAAATTATTGTTTTTAGGCTCTGTATTATAAAATATATTACGTAGATTTTCGCAAGAAAGAAATCAGAAAACTGTGAAACTTGAACTACTCACGCGGGAGCTGTGGTAGTCTTCTGCTTTGCGAAGTAGTCGTACTGCATATTGTCTGGATTACCCACCTGACCTTTCGTACCAGAATTCTTACCCACGTTGTAATCGTAGTCAGGAGTTCTTCGCTCGCGCAACAGCAACCCAGTAGCACCGCGACGCATCACCGATTGCCCGTTCTGAGTATCATTTCCACTACTGTTTCCCGGTTGCACATTGGAAGCCTGGTCTGATACTGTTGGTATATCTGGTTTGCCTGTAGGCTCAGATACATTAGCACCTGCAGAAACTATGCCCGATTCTTCGTTCGTTCCTGCATTCATGGACCCATTTCCACTCAATTCGGGGACGGAAAATTGAGGCATGTTTTCGCCGGAGCCTCCCGGGTAAGGAGTGAAGGGGGCTTTCGTAGTCTGTTTGTTTTCCTCCGTGGCTGCAATGTTGTTTTCCCTGAGACATGGAATCAGGTTCTGTAAAGTGCGGCGCATTCGACGAGCTTTTCCTGAACAACCATGGTTTGTATTTTATTTATTTGTCGCTGTCTCGTGGCGCTAACAAAACGTCAAAACCACCAACTAATATTGATTTATCAAATACATATAGAAACGCTGGTCACAAAATTTCCGTAACAGAAAACTCCTAAAGCTTTCCATAGATTTTCCCTGCTCTACCTGTTAAACTGCATCGAAACTCTGTATTTAGATATTAGCGTTTTCAAAAAAAGCAAAAATTGGTTTAAAGGTTTCAAGAAACTTGTTTTTCAAAAAACTACTTCAGCCAAGTTGATCATGTTTATTGACAAGTTGTAAGGGTAAGTTGAGCATATTTATCAATTTATTGTTCGCGCAAGCCTGTTGTCAAAAACTAATGAAACCCAAAAAAAAATAGTGAACGTTTTCTGAGGGCAAAATTAAGTTTTGGACGACAGCTTGTTATCCAGCACAATCAGGTCATTTGAAGAGTTTCATGAGCGCATATTTGAAGCCTTACTCATTTTGGGTGGTAGTTCTTTCACGTCTTGTTGTTGAGTGTTGTCCATCACAACTAAGCTGTTGATGTAGTCTGACTAAAAGCAAAGGAAAAATTTGACACACATCCCTCGCCAAGGATTCTACGAAATTTTAGTAGGTTGTGTACGTGTATACTCAGTATGCGGAGGAATTTGCATTGGTAATCAGTCAGGGAAAGGGTGTTGCGCGTGCATTGCGGCTGATTCCTTTGTGAAACGGTCGTTGAAGCAAAACATTTAGCGCGTTGAAATAAAAAGTTTAGAAAAAATCAAGACTGTTTTTATCGCACGAGAGACGAATGCAGTGTTCATTAATCAGAGTGTTTTTGAACTACCACTAGGAAATCTATCATGAATTTTTCTGATAATGAGAAGTCTGTAAGTGTCTGCAAAAAAATAGTTAGGAAACTTTTGATGTTCAGTATGAGCATGCGCAAAATTGTCCCATAGAACGTTAAGCCGTGAAAACATGTATGGCAAAAAGTAAAAGAGAATTTTTGAAGCGAAGGGGGTTGCATGTCATAAACGCTTTATTACACAAAGCTGTAAGCAAACACTTGTCCGGAGTCACCAGCCAATGATAGATTTCTTTTATTTGGAACGTTGAAAAAGAGACACAAAATCATATGCTTTACACTTGGATTTGAAAAGAAAAGTTGCCTCGAGATGGTGTTGCCAATTTAAATCCAGCTTTGGATTCACAAAGGAAGGACAATTTTGTCTTCATTTTGACAGAAAAGCTTATTATAACGCGAGTCATTACCAATATGCCACCGCTGTAAATACTACAGGCGATGAACTAGACAAAGCTCAGTACTGTAATTTAATTTTGATTTTGTTTTTAAAAAAAGCTCAACTAAAAGGCTGTGTACCCCTATACTCAGTATGCGGAAGAATTTTATATAAAAATCCGTCAGTAAAAAACTATTTGTGCTCTGATAAGGCTGGTTCCTAATATTGTTAAATCAAAGTGTTTTGTGTAATGAAATTAAAGAAGTGGCAAAAAAGAGACTGTTTTCAGCTCACGGGCGACGAGTTCCTTGTAATTCACTAGAATAAAATCTTATCACCACCAGGAGATCCTTGGTAAAGTTTTTTTGATTTTGAAATTACTGTAAGCGTTTGCAAAACTGAAATACAATCAAAACCTTTGATCTTCAGCTTCAGCATACGCTTTACTGTGTCGCAGAACGTTAAGCAGTAAAAATTTGCAAATCAGCTAAAATAAATGAACTACTGTGGAGGAAAAAAGAATGCATTTCAAAAGCTTTTAGTGCAACCAGTTTAAAGTGATTAACATCCGGAGACACCAGTTAGTGATAGGTTCCTTCTACTTGTAGTACCGAACAAGAGACACAAAATCATGTGTCTTATACATCAGATATGGAGACAAAATTTGCCTCGAAAGTGAAAAAACTTAGCGAAACTTTTATTTCACTACCAAATCTGATAATTAAATTCCCTTTTCGAAACAAGAAGACTTTCAAATTCCAAAGAAATAATAGATGGACTTCAAAATACCTGAGGCACACCCCCCCTCTAAATCCGCCCCTGCTTACGTACGTACATTAATAGTAAGAAACAGCGCGTTCAAAGGTAATTAGATTTTTTGACACGCTTTTTACGTCCCTAAGGGAGTGAAAATTTGATTCTTATGATCCCTAAGCTGTTTTTATTTGATGCTGAGCAATTTTGAACTGATTGATTTCCATTTTTGACCTAAAAAGACATTGCCATCAACACTTGACATTGAATAACCAACAACTAAAACTCCTCGATACTTTCATAATACTCCTTAATACTTCTTCAGAATCTCACTAACGCTCAGACTGACAGTTGATATGATCTTCTTGGACTTCTGTTCGTCCAGGACCTAATTCACAATGGAACGTGATTTTAAAAATATCACATCTTTGAGAAATGCAAAAACTCTCTTTTTCTACCAGTAATTTAAAAAAATAGCCAATCGAAGATTGGAAAAGAGTAATGAACGCATGTAAACATAAAAAAACACTGACTTTCTTGAAAAAATCTCAACTTTTGAATTTCAAAGAAAAAAATAGATGCCCGTTGAGCTTTTTGAATTTCTAGAACAATTTATGATTGAAGCTTTTTTGATAACATTAACCCAACTAGAGAAAACTGGATGAATAGGTAAAGTTTTTATTCGCTGGAGATTTAAAAATTAAATTCCCTTTTCGGAGCTAAGAAACGTTCATGAAATTTTGCGCCATGTTTCATGAGCAACAAATGCCACTAGGGGATCCACAATTAACTATTTTGAAATTTAGAAGACTGTAAATGTCTTCAAAATTGAAATAAAACAAAAACATCTGATCATCAGTCGGAGCAGATGCAACATTGTGCGATAGACGGTGAAAAGAAGCTGCTAGGAAATTTTGAGTTGCCGTGCACAGAAGAAGGCTGCACTTCGAAGATTTTTGGTACAACAATGTTTCAAAAAAATCAGTGTCCCGAGACACCAGTTAGTATTAGCAGGGGCGGATTTAGGGGGGGGGGCGGGGGGGGCGGACGCGCCCTCTCAGGGATTCCACCCCCTGCCGACCCAAAGGGTCCCCCCTTTGATACTTTTTTAGAAATCCATTTTTGGCTGACCGACCCTAAAATTTTTCTAAAGGCGCCTTTGGCGCCAATATATACTAACTTTGAGGGGGAGCGCGCGCCGAAAAAAACGCGATTTTTCTGTCAAATTTTTTCAAAAAGTGCCCAAAAACGGCTTTTTTGACGGTTTTTTCAAAAATTTGCCTGCGGCGCAGAAAAAATTTAGCCAAAATGGGGGCAAAAAAGTGCTCTGGGAGAGCTCGAAAAATCAATTTGGTCGACCTAAAAAAAAAAAAAGTCGTCAAAATTTTCGAATTTTTTTTGAAAATCCGCCCCCCCCCTCGAGAAAATCCTAGATCCGCCCCTGAGTATTAGGTTTCTTCTGTTTGGAATATTGAACAAAAGACACGAATCCTTGTTCTTCAAGCACTTAACTTTTATGATGAAAATTTCCTGCGTTATAAGAATCATCTCTCACTAAGTGAGTCCAGGTTAGACAATTTTTTCTTCATTTTGATAGATAAGCTAATTCCCAGCCAACGTTTTACTAATAAGCCGCCGCTGCAAATAACTGTGCAAGAGATGTTTGTAAGTGTCTGCAAAAAAATTAAAATTGAAATCTTTGATCTTCAGTATGAGCATGCCAATAATTGTCCCATGGAACAATAAGCCGTGAAAAAATGTAAAGCAAATAGAAAAACAAGAATTTTAGAATTGCTGTGGAGGGAATAGGGTTGCATGTCATAAGCGCCATACTACAAAAAGCTGTTAAAATCATTTTCCAGAGTCCCCAGTAATTGATAGGTTTGTATTTTTTCAAGTACTGAAAAACAGACACGAAATCATCGGCTACGTGCAGTCAGCTTTGGAGGCGAAAGTTCTCGAGCTTTCAAAATCATCATTTCTGAAGGGGCGATGGCGTTGTTAATGTAAGTCCAGCCTTGAAATCACTGAAAAGGACCACGTTTTCTTCATTTTGACAGACAAGCTATTTTTCAAGGCGACTCATTGCCAATGTGTCATCGCTGTAAAGCTGACAGCCAATGACCTAGCAAAACTCATTATCACACTTTAGTTTTTGTTACACTCGACTAATAGGCTGTGTACACGTATATTCAGTATGCGGTTGATATCTCGGTGATAATCAGTCAGGAAAAGAGAGTTGCGCGCGGGTTGTTGCTGATTCCCGCTAAAGATATAGTCGTTAAAACAAATTCATTTTCATCTTAGGAGCGACGAGTGCATTGTTCCATAAATCAGAATGTTACTTGAATACGACTAGGAGGTATATGATATTTTTTTTTGATTTTTAAACGACTGTAAGTGTCTGCAAAAATGATATAAAATCAAATCATTTCGTATTCATTTAGAGCTTACAATTTTGTGCGATAGAACGTTAAGCCTTGAAAACACATAAATAAAAAAAGGAAAGCAGACATTCTCAATTGCTTTAAGGGAACCGGGGTTGCGCTTCGAAAAATTTTTGGTGCTACAATGTGTTAAAACTAATCAATGTCCGGGACACCAGTTAGTGATAACTATCTTCAGTTCGTTTCTACAGAACAAGACACAAAATCATGTGCTTCAAACGTCAGCTTAGGAGATGAAATTTGCCCTGAGCTTCAAGAATCTCCTTTCACCGTGGGAAGTAAAAGAAGCACGGTTTAGTTCTTTCATACTGTTGCATATGGCTTCAACTGTTAAAAAAATAGTTACTGGCATCATGCATAAAAACGATTACTTAATTCATAACTCCTCTTGCTACAGAACAATTTTTTTCCCTTTGCCTTTAGCTGTACCTTTGAAGTCACTTGTAAAATTTCTTATGATGGTATGTATGAAAACGATCATTACATGAAGCTCATTTTATAAATTTTGCTTTTCATATGTTAATGTGAGCGGTGTGCCATGCAAAATATGCTCGGGGTAGTTTTTGTTCAGAACAATTTTCAAAGATCAATTTCTAGACGCGGGGTATCAATCCCTGGACCTGCGTGAGCCTTGACTGGTGTGCACGCCTCAATATTAACCTGACCCGAATAGGTGTAAGCTGCTCGATTTTTGTATTTTGCTGTTTAAATTCTAATTAATTGCTGTTTAATTATTTACACGTAGCGAATGATTGCGCACTAAAAAATTGTTCCAAATTGAATTAAGGCACGCCACGTGGTCTGATAATTCCATTCACGACTTAATCTTTATGAGGTAACATTCCAAATTACTAGCTTAAATTCATATTTTGTCGGTGTTAGCAATTGTAACAGTTTTTTGGGACTAATTGATAAATAGGTGCGGTCAAAACTGAGTAATCACCATCTATCTTACCTTAAAAAATGCCAATTAAATAGAATCGCATCGCAGGTGATACTCACAGCCCCCCCCTGACCAAAAAAAGCAATTAAATTTTCTTGTACAAAGAAAGTTGCACGCAAAAGAGTTTTGTTCGAAATTCAGAACGTATGTTATAAAATAAAAAACCCAGGTGATAATTATTATTTTTGAGTTCCCTTTGTCTTTAAGACATTGGCTCTTGACGGCAGCCCCGGAGTTAACCCCATCACTCTCTCCATCCCACGATCTAGGCCATTGCACAATTTCGGCTAAATTTGGAGGTAATTTCATAAAATATATTTTGATGCGAAAGTTATTGCATCAAAATTCTACTGATAATTTAATGCGTTCCTCAAAATATGTCAAAACTTCAAAATTTGGACATTTCCCAAGTCCATGAATGATCAGCTATCATGGAACGAAGAGATTTTTTTTGAAAAAGAGATTATTGCAACATCCCTATTCGGTTGATTTTCTTTATCTCATATTGGCATGGTCATTTTGGAGAAAATGAACGAGGTCCAAAAAATGGTTCAAGAGTCTCAAAAATTGTTTTTCTCTCAGCCGAAAGAAAATTTTCCAGCAAAATTGGGAAAACCTTTCCAAACAGAAGATACACCTACAACTTGTACTCTGTATTGAACTACTTAATTTTAAACACAGTTGGAAAAGTGTAATGGACGCAAAGAAACTGAAAAAAAAACGCCTTGTTTTTTCGAAAACCTTCAGTTGTTGACTTTGGAAGGAAAAAATAGATGGCCTTAAAGCTCTTTGAATTTGTAAAACAATTTATGATGGAAATTTTGATGTTAAAATTAACCCAATTTGAGATAATTGGAACTATAGGTAAAAATTTAATTTCGTTGAGAAATCTGATAAAAAATTTCCATTTTCGAAACTGTAGGTCAATCACGTTTTTTTGTTAATTTTACACTTTTGCTGTTCGATAGTGGAGTTTGCCTTCCTTTTAACAATAGAAATGCACTAAACTCGAAAAGAAATTACAAGTCAAACCGCGAAAAATCAAAATTGATGGTGAAAAAATCGTACTCTTAGAACTTCGTACACTTAATCAATCGAATTGTGCTTGCCATAAACACTGCATACAATTTTTCAAAATCAGGCCCATCGAATGAGAAAGGTACTTTACTGTTGCTTGGGCATGAATGTCGGAGTATTGTCATAGAAAGTAGGGAACTTGAGTAGGTAAATAAAGCTAAACATTTGTGTTTCAATGTATGGAATTGCAATGACTGATTTTTTTGGGGTGACAAAATCAATTTTTTTATTCGAAGTTCGGCAAACTGTCAATTTTACCATAAAAAAGTTGAAAGGCAGATAAACATTGAAGCGGATTTTGTATCAAACTAAACATTTTTTCGAAAGGTTTTTTGCAGGCAATTTTTTTTAGTGTGATTAAAGTAGTTTTGCATGAGATTATTTCTTGGCAACAAAACATATACCGAAAACATTGAATTTTCCTCGGTAACAAAACATTGATCGAAAAGTTAATTTTTTCGAAGTCGTAACAGCTTGTATAAAAATTTTAGGGCGTCACCGCTTGTATAGGCAGGTTTTCAACAACCTGATACCATGGTTAAACCATTGGTATCAGTATCGGCTAAGTATTTATTGACAAGAACCAACATGTTTAAAAAAACTGACAAGAACTCAAAACACTGTTAGAAATTTTGGACATCGCCGTTTATTTGAGGAGGCCTCTCTTTATCCATTTTTGGTTGAATTTAAATTCTTGGATTTGGGATAGTAGTTTTGAAACAGGAAAATTGTTCAAAAACAGTTAAAAAAATATAATTTGAATTTTTCGAGGGCAATTATTTTGAGTGAAAACTAATTGTGCGTAGCCGTTAAAATACAGTAGCTTCAGCCAACATGTTCCTTAGGTTGAAAATAAAATCCCAGATTCCTGATAGTAGTTTTTGAGAAAAGTTTTAGAGTAGTTTTTGAGTTTCCGAAAAAACTGCTTCGAAAAAATTTTCCAAGACATTATTTTTGATGGAAAAAAAATGGGCTCTTGCGCTAATGCTTTCACACCTCGCTCCGATTCGTTCGATTGAAGCCAAAATTTCAGATTTTTAAGGGTAGTTTTCTGGCATTTATGCGTATGGATTCACTTCTGTAGCTATTAGAGTATTTCACTTATTGATAGAGGTTAGAAATTCAAGATAAAAATTCTAATTTTAATAGCCAATACCACGTCATACTCATTACAAACTTCTCTCAAAATTGTTCGTGCAGAGCAAATTGTCGCATCATCTCAGACAATCAAGCAGCAATAAAACAAACATAGCTAACTGACAGTAGGAAAAGAGCAATGAACGCAAAAAAAACAAAAAACAACAAATTTTTTTGAAAAAATGTATAGAAATTTATTTGCCCCTTGAAGCTCTTTAAAAACTTTTTTCGTAAGCAATTTATGATTCGTGCTTTTTTGTTAACAATACCCCAATTTGATAAAAAGTGGTTCAATAGATAAAGTTTTTATTTCACTGGAAAATCTATAACTAACTTCCTTTTTTGAAATCAGAATTCGTACAAATTTTTCGTGATTTTTTTTGCTGATCCATTGTAGAGTTTGTCTCCCTTTAAGCAAAAAAAAAAATTAAGTGAACTTAAAAAGAAATCAAAATTAAGCGTGAACAATTTTAAAGAATTTTCCTGAAAGAAACACAAAAACCATCAGCAAGGTCTATACTCGCTACGTTGATTAGTCTTTAAAAAGTTCTGCAATAATTTAGCCATTGGAGTGGCAATTTACTGTTCGGAATTAAATTCAGTTGTTAAATCGTTCCAGAGTAGCTAAGTTTGAAACATGTACAAATTTAAGGAATCACCAAAAAACTGCAATCGAATTAGAGTACTTGATACCTCTTTAAAGTTTTCTTCTTGATAACTCAAAAAATCTGGAAAAATTGTTTCTGATGACTTTATTGAAGTAAAAAACACATTGAATAATTTCATAGAATTTTTTTAATCATCGTTAAGAGTGACAGGCAAAGGAAACAAAAAAGTCAATTGCAATCAGAGTTAGTATTTATCAATATTTAAAAAATGTATAAGCATTGTCAAAAAAATAGAGTTTAATAACTAAGTCCTTACGCATACCATTAGTTCATAGCTCTGCAAGCAGTGACAATAACTTGGTTTGGTCCCTCAAATTATGTTCTAAGACGATCTTAAAATCCTCTAATTCAACATACCAGAGATGACCTCCATAAACCAAAAATGCTAATCATACAATTCCATAAACTGAGTCAATGAAAAATACTAGTCATACAAATTTCATACATTTTGCTAAAATGATGTCATCAATTTTTCAAAGAACTTTTTTCTTGTTTGAGCATAAAAGTCGGTGAATCGTTTAAAAAAAAATTGCACCAAGTTTTTTTTCCTAACGCAATTGATTTTCCCAACAAAAATTTTCCAAAAAAATTTTCCAAAAAATTTTTCCAAAAAAAACAATTAACAATAACCCAATTTGATAAAAAGTGGTTCAATAGGTAAAGTTTTTATTTCACTGGAAAATCTATAACTAACTTCCTTTTTTGAAGTCAGAATTCGTACAAATTTTTCGTGATTTTTTTTGCTGATCCATAGTAGAGTTTGTCTCCCTTTAACTTCAACTTATTCTTACTGAGTTGCAATAAGATCTTAACTTGATTAGAAATCTATTATCCATTGCGAAGCATCATTGCGATTTATCGTTTTTCGTCGGCAGTCTAAACAGTAAATTTCGAAACAAAGTATTCCAGATCGAGGCCCACGGCGTTTGTCCAGACTATCGTGACAGAATTGTGGTAAGTCCCGACTTTTGTGACAAAATTTTGGCATCTTCAGCCTTTCGCGACCAAAAGCTTTCGAATGCTCAGAATTTTGCGGCTTTATGTTGAGTTTTTGCGAAAACATTTTGCCATATCCAGACTTTTGCGACCAGAAACTTTTTTATTCAGAAGTTTGCGAGCCTGTGTCCATAAGCTTGCGCGACTTCCAGACTGTCATGCTTTATATCCAAAGTTTCCCAAACTCCAGGTTTTTTGCAATTTTTTTCAAGATTTGCGCGAACCCCTGATTCGAATTTCGCGACTTTTTGTGCAGATTTTCCGGGCTCAAAATTTTCACGCGAAAATGCAAGTTGTGTCTGAACCTGAACGCGGCGCGACTTTCAAAGTCTGGAACGGGGTCATTACCATGGATCATTTAAATATAGGAAAAATAGTACTAACCAGTGCGGAGTATTTGAGTGAGTTATCCCGGGTGACGCTGTATTGTGTGAGGATGACAGTGGTGACGGGGGTTTCATCTATGGCCTTCCACAACTTCTTGATACATTTATTCATGTCATCCTCCTCTGCCACTGTGTCTATTGTACCAAACTGGAACACAATCGCGCAGAAGGCCTGCGCTTTGGTCACCGCTAAACAAGTATTCATTATTAAACTATGAATACAACTGCAAACATTATGTGTGATATCATGTGTGATCCATGGTTTTGATCTTGCATGATCTTGCTAAGATAACCATGGCACTTGTCGAAAGCTTGGCAGGAAATCAGGATGACAAGGCACATTCACAATCTAACAAGTCAAGCATGGTGGATTGATCTTGGAAATCTTGGCTAAATCATAAAAACTTATACATGTTATGAAAATTCGAAATAGGTCACCAAGGGAGCATCCCGGGTCCAGGTGCTCACTTTTTGTTTCGACTTTCAGAATCGAGCATATTTCAGTGCTTGACCTAAAAAGAATAGTCGACACAGGGGTTTGGGTCGAGCACACTTTCGAAACATTCATCCAGCACACTCGAGCATGGTCGAAGCATACCTCGAACACGGTCAAGCACGGTCGAAACATATCTCAAGCACGGGCGAAAATACCGATTGTGCCGCAGTACAACGGAATCAAAACAATTTTTTTAATATGTACATAATTTTTAACATTTTCGACCCAAAAGTTCATCCCTACAAACTTCAAGTAACTGCAATCATTTAACTCGGATGAAAAACATCATAAGATGTTACCCTAAAAGCATACAGGATAACGTTTAAGTTTGAATAACTCATGTTGTTTGAAAACGAAACATAGCAAACTTTGGTCGAGCATGGTCAAAACATACTAAAATTTGGGTAAAGCATTGAAACATTTTTCTCTAATTGCATGGCGACATTAGTTTTTTAAAATTTATCACCGTGGATTTTTATTTCATTTTCTATCCTTCTTTCTTTATTCTTCAATTTTTCTATTTTTCAAACTTTTTTTCTTTCTTTTTCATGTCGTCTGAATCTAGATGTAGAGCTCATCGGAAAATAAATGAAAAGAATTAGAGTGAGTTCTGAATGTCTAAAACCTGTTTAGGAGCATGACATATTAGGAATTTCATATTACTGATGAAGTTAATTTCTTAAAAACTGAAAACTGCAGAGAAAAGTATGGTTGATCTCCGTGCTCCAGTGCTCAACTTTGTTCGTTTTGTTTCGATGGAAGTCACGTTGATGGAATAGGGCAATTTCCATCCGCTTAATTTTCCATCAATTTATTCACCATTTTTACATTCTAAAATTTCCTTCTAAAATTTCCATTAACTTTTCGAATCTAGTTCTGGAACGTGTTCGGAATAAACTAAAATCAAAGTAAAAAGTCATGGCTATGACAAGCATGTCCAAAACATACCAAATTTTGGTCGAGACGGTCGACACGTACCAACTTTTGATCGATACAGTCGACACGTACCATCGATGCGGTCGACACGTACCAACTTTTGATCGATACTGTCGAAACATAAAAGGAGCACTCCGACTCGGGCACTCTTAATCCAAATTTCAGCAAGACGGCACCCAAAAAAAACCAGGGCAACCCGAAAAAATAGCAGGAAGGGTCTATGCAAGGCCATGTAGCCTATCAAAAAAAACGTTCAAAATTACCTCATTCAGAGCAATTTCAACACCTCATTTTGTGCGCTTTGATTGTCATTAAATTCAAAAGACGCTCAGCGAGCAATTTTTTACGCCAGACGAATTATACGGCGCCTATGAGAAGGTATGCACTTTTCGACGTTTGCTATTAATTGAAAACGAAAACTCTGTCTCATGAGGAGTATACATACAGCTATTTGTGCATGGATGGCACCAGGGATCTTCAAATGGGCAAGGAGGCGTGTGAATACTCCAACGTCTAGAATTATTGTTTTTTGTACTATAGCTTGTAGTTGCAAGGATTGTTATCAACCCTTTTGCAATTTAGATAACTGGCTCTACCCACCGCAGTAAAAACGACTGAAACAGGTTCCAGTACAGAAGCAGCTGCTCAACGCTTACGGATATGTAGGCCAAAACAAACAACAAGGATACATGGAGTTAATGATACAAAATTTTCATTGACAAAGGAGAAATTCATCTACTCAATCGGCCATTGGACATTAAACTAATCTCAACATTTTCAATTGTTTCAAAGCTAACAAAAAACTCGCATTCGAGAAAACTCAATATCGACAATTGGACAACAGTCAAGCAATTAAAATTGACCAACAACTTATTCAATTACTCACTGTGAGTTGAGATGATCAAGACGCAGCACCTTAGGAGAATCTGATGAATTGAAACAACAGGAAAAAACAGATTCAGTTCTTTACGGTCTCTGTTTTTGGCTGGCCAATAACTCGACAAAAACAAACAGCACCACCGGAGTTACTTTACAACGTCAGTATTTTCATTCCAGCGACGATGGTGCTTCCAAACCGCATCATTTATTGGAAGTTCAGGAAACGTTGATGAAGTTCCACTTCAAATCAACACCGAAACGCAAGCCAGAGGATGGTCAAACTTCTAATCAATTTCGTTAAAACTGCCATTCATGGAAGAAATTGGATTTCTCGGAGACTCATTAGCAGGCCCGCACACGACTGCATAGTTTACTACTCAGTTTGCAGAAGAAACTTGATCTCTACAAGAGGAACAGCAAATTCATCAACGTTTTTATCAACTGTTGTCAACTGGAGGAAAGGTGGCAATTATTTAAAGTGAATCCACTAGAACTGTTTCAATTTGCCATATCCTTGCTTTTGTAAGGGTTCAAAATCTGGAATATCTTTAATTCACAAATATATAGTTAATTTTGCAGATCAGAAAAGATTTTAGCATTCTGATTTGCTCACAATTTTATCAGGTAGCAACCTTAGCCAAGATATCGAAAATTTAACACTACCTTGTGTTTGATAAAGAAGATAGAAGGTTTCACTCTTGAGGGAAAAAAATTAAAACTCGACTGATATTGAGCAGTAAGGAATGACTAGAGTTACCTATGTATAGCCTTCTAAGACTTTCATTCGGTAAAAAATTTTCAAATGCTTGCTGAAAAAAATGAAAGCTTATATCTGATGTCAATAGTGACCGAATTGAACCGAAACTGTTTTCTGTTATATTCTACAGATACAGAATCAGTGATAAACGGGCGACTTCACCATAACACAAGCTACAGCTGGATTTGAACTTCGCAAATGGACATCAAACGACACTAAACAAGCATCTCCCACGCCACTGCCAAAGAGCGGTAGACCAGGTCACAATGCCACAAACATTGAAAACAAACGGAAACCAGAGCCCAAAAGTTTGTTTTAGCCCACCAAAACAAAAAACCTTTTCAAAAGTAACAAGATTTTTACAGCGACTTTCCTCTACAACTTTTCATTTGGGGTCTTTCGTACAAATTATGTGTCTGAAAAAAAGTTTGTGAGATCAAGCTACGCTTCAGCATTTCGATAGGAACACTATGGGCGCCATCGTCAGCAGCTAAAGGAATTCAAAACCTCTTTTCCTCACCATTAAAATTTTTTCCACCACAAGAGAAAACCAAGGTTCTTAATTTATACGCTTTGTGTGAGGAATCAACCAAGGCATATGCTTCTGATGTGAATCGCTGTAGATTGGCGACAAGAAAATTGCAAACAAACAACGGAAAACTGCTACAGGACAAACAACGGAAAAGGAAGACAGGAAAACTGCTAACAAACAACTTAAATTCGAGAAAACTCAATATCGATATTTGGACAACAGTCAAGCAATTAAAATTGACATACAATGTGTTCAATTACTCACAGTGAGTTGAGATGATCAAGACGCAGCACATTAGGAGAATCTAATGATTTTAAACAACAGGAAAAAACAAATTCAATTCTTTACGGTCTCTGTTTTTGGCTGGCCAATAACTCGACAAAAAACAGCACCACCGGAGATACTTTACAACGTCAGTTTTTTCATTTCAGCTACGATGGTGCTTCCAAACCGCATCATTTATTGGAAGTTCAGGCAACGTTGATGAAGTTCCACTTCAAATCAACACCGAAACGCAAGTCAGAGGATGGTCAAACTTTTTATCAATTTCGTTAAAACTGCCATTCATGTAAGAAATTGGATTTCTTGGAGACTCATGAGCAGGCCCGCACACGACTGCTTAGTTTTCTACTTAGTTTGCAGAAGAAACTTGGTCTCTACAAGAGGAACAGCAAATTCATCAACGTTTTCATCAACTGTTGTCAACTGGAGGAAAGGTGGCAAATATTTAAAGTGAATCCACTAGAACTGTTTCGATTTGCCGTATCCTTGCTTGTCTAAGGGTTCAAAATCTGGAATAACTTTCATTCACAAATATTTAGTTAGTTTTGCAGTTCAGAAAAAATTTGAACATTCTGATTGGCTCACAATTTTATCAGGTAGCAATCTTAGCCAACATTGCGAAAATTTTACACTACCTTGTGTTTCATAAAGAAGATAGAAGGTTTCACTCTCGAGGGAAAAAAATTAAAACTCGACTGATATTGAGCAGTAAGGAATGACTAGAGTTACCTATGTATAGCCTTCTAAGACTTTCATTCGGTGAAAAATTTCAACTGCTTGCTGAAAAAAATGATAGCTTATATCTGATGTCAATAGTGACCGAATTGAACCGAAACTGTTTTCTGTTAGATTCTACAGACACAGAATCAGTGATAAACGGGCGACTTCATCATAACACAAGCTACAGCTGGATTTGTACTTCGCAAATGGACTTCAAACGACACTTAACAAGCATCTCCCAGGCCACTGCCAAGAAGCGGTAGACCAGACCACAATGCCACAAACATTATTGAAAACAAACGAAAACCAGAGCCAGATTTTTTGTTTTAGCCAACCAAAATGACAAACCTTTTCAAAAGTAACGAGATTTTTACAACGATTTTCCTCTACAACGTTTCATTTGGGGTCTTTCGTACAAATTATGTGTCTGAAAAAAGTTTGTGAGATCAAGCTACGCTTCAGCAATTCGATAGGAACACTATGGGCGCCATCGTCAGCAGCTAAATGAATTCAAAACCTCTTTTCCTCACCATTAAAATTTTCTACCACAAGAGAAAACCAAGGTTCTTAATTTATACGCTTTGTGTGAGGAATCAACCAAGGCATATGCTTCTGATCTGAATCGCTGTAGATTGGCGACAAGAAAATTGCAAACAAACAACGGAAAACTGCTACAGGACAAACAACGGAAAAGGAAGACAGGAAAACTGCTAACAAACAACTTGCATTCGAGAAAACTCAATATCGATATTTGGACAACAGTCAAGCAATTAAAATTGACACACAATGTGTTCAATTACTCACAGTGAGTTGAGATGATCAAGACGCAGCACATTAGGAGAATCTAATGATTTAAAACAACAGGAAAAAACAAATTCAATTCTTTACGGTCTCTGTTTTTGGCTGGCCAATAACTCGACAAAAAACAGCACCACCAGGGTTACTTTACAACGTCAGTTTTTTTATTCCAGCTCGATGGTGCTTCCAAACCGCATCATTTATTGGAAGTTCAGGAAACGTTGATGAAGTTCCACTTCAAATCAACACCGAAACGCAAGCCAGAGGATGGTCAAACTTCTAATCAATTTCGTTAAAACTGCCATTCATGGAAGAAATTGGATTTCTCGGAGACTCATTAGCAGGCCCGCACACGACTGCATAGTTTACTACTCAGTTTGCAGAAGAAACTTGATCTCTACAAGAGGAACAGCAAATTCATCAACGTTTTTATCAACTGTTGTCAACTGGAGGAAAGGTGGCAATTATTTAAAGTGAATCCACTAGAACTGTTTCAATTTGCCATATCCTTGCTTTTGTAAGGGTTCAAAATCTGGAATATCTTTAATTCACAAATATATAGTTAATTTTGCAGATCAGAAAAGATTTTAGCATTCTGATTTGCTCACAATTTTATCAGGTAGCAATCTTAGCCAAGATATCGAAAATTTAACACTACCTTGTGTTTGATAAAGAAGATAGAAGGTTTCACTCTTGAGGGAAAAAAATTAAAACTCGACTGATATTGAGCAGTAAGGAATGACTAGAGTTACCTATGTATAGCCTTCTAAGACTTTCATTCGGTGAAAAATTTCAACTGCTTGCTGAAAAAAATGATAGCTTATATCTGATGTCAATAGTGACCGAATTGAACCGAAACTGTTTTCTGTTAGATTCTACAGACACAGAATCAGTGATAAATGGGCGACTTCATCATAACACAAGCTACAGCTGGATTTGAACTTCGCCAATGGACTTCAAACGGCACTAAACAAGCATCTCCCAGACCACAATGCCACAAACTCTATTGAAAACAAACGAAAACCAGAGCCAGCTATTTTGTTTTAACCAACCAAAACGACAAACCTTTTCAAAAGTAACGAGATTTTTACAACGACTTTCCTCTACAACGTTTCATTTGGGGTCTTTCGTACAAATTATGTGTCTGAACCAAAGCTTGTGAGATCAAACTACGCTTCAGCAATTCGATAGGAACACTATGGGCGCCATCGTCAGCAGCTAAATGAATTCAAAACCTCTTTTCCTCACCATTAAAATTTTCTACCAAAAGAGAAAACCAAGGTTCTTAATTTTTGCGTTCAACCAAGGCATATGCTTCTGCTGTGCATCGCTGTAGATTGGTGACAGGAAAACTGCACAAAAACGGCAAGCCGAATTTAGTGGACAGATAATTACTAGTTTCCCGAAGAAAAATAAGTTCGTTCAACCCATTGATTTTTGTGCAACACTTCTTGGAGCGGAGTCTTTTATTGGAAGCAATAACAGCAGCCAGTGAAAAACGTATCTCATGCTAAAGTTTTTGCTTGGACCAGCTCTCAAGATACAAGTGAGTAATTTACGCCTACCGCTTAATATTCGTTTCTAATAAAGTGGCAATGTACAAAAATTCCTACCAGCCGAGAGATAGAAAACTGTGCCGATCAACGTCAAATCAGCCAATTTTGCATCTTGAAGACTTTCATCATGAGTTCTATCAAGTCGCAGTTCTTATGGAACTGATCGTTGTGTCTCACACAGTCATCAGAAAATTGGCCGAGAGCAACGAAAAACTCAGAGACGACAAAGGATGAAAACAACTCAAGCGATGACTATGCTGTTGTAATAATGACAATTAGTTACAATGCGTTTAATTTGGTGAAACACTTGCTTTAATAGCGACAGAAAAAAACTTTGTCAATTTTTCGAAAAGTTTCATGATCTCAGTCTTTGTCAAAAGATTTGTGAACACATGTAGAAAGCAATCAAGACTGGAAGGTCAAACTGCAGCTCAAAAAGTTAATTAAAGAAGTACATTAAAGTAGAAGAAGTGTTCGTCACAATGGCTGTGGTACAGGGTTATGTATGCGGACAGAAAATTATAAGGTTTTCTAGGAATTTTTTGGTGGAACGACAGGTACTTCTACGAGAAATGATTTCTGTAGGAGAACTTTCTAATAAAAAACATACTGGTACGCCGATTGTGAATAAAACAAACCGGTTATGCAGACAGCAAATGCTATGATACTCGAGAAGATAATGGAGAATAAGATTTGACGCAGAGGTTGGTTTCGGTAGTCGAGTAGATAGTGTTAAAGCAAGTATTGAATGCTAGTATAATTACGTGTAAAAGACCCGATGATGCACTAGGTTTCGGTTTGTGTACTGGTAAAAAAAACTGCTATTACCATTAATTCAAGTTTCGATAAAAGACAGGTAGAGAGCTTAGAGGACAGGGTAAAAGTATAGTAAACAGCAGTTTAGTAGAAGCGGAAATTTTCGTTAGCTCTCACTATATTATGAATAGCTGGTTTTGCAGTAATGGCTAATTGATCCAAAGCTTCAAATCCGAGAATTAGAAACTCACAAAGCAAGGGAATCGACTCAACGAATGACTAACAATGATGATATTTTTGTCAGGTTTTATCAGCGGAAACAGAGTTTTTCAGAGGATCTGAATCCCTTGCTGAAAAAAAGTTTAGACGTCAAAACACAGAAACTTTGCATCATTGTTCGGCAACACTGTTCCGCATCACATAGCCGAGTTTTCCCGTACGAAAGTGATAACAATTTTCTATTATTTATGCCCAGGAAATCGCCATCAAAAAATATCTTTAGGAAGCGCATATAAGATTGTTTCATAGTGGGTCCTTGAATGACATTCTACACTTTTCGACATCCAATAAAAAGACCAGGAGATCTGGCTTTGTAAGACAACATATTATGATAGCAAGCCTGCTATTCGACTGTACCCAGTTTTCTTCAACCATGATTGAGAGATAGGCGCTAGAAATACATGTGAAATCTTCCCTTTAAGTTATACAGGACATTGATACTGCGGATTTTTTCACATTTCATAGCAGCAGACAGCAATTTTTAGTTTATGTAGCTAGGTACATCCGTTTTGCGACCAAAGTTGTTCATTTGAAAACTATCAGCTTTGAAAGCCATTGCTTAGATGCCTTTAAGCGACTATGCACCAAAACAGGATCGTCAAGAGCTATCTAACTCGACAACCCGACACCTTTAAAGACTTCCGTTTTGAGAATGGTTTCACGGGACTGATGATGGAGGCATTTGCACAAGTCTTTGTCACTTCCATCTAATACAACAAGGTATCACGGTGAACTTTTGGAAAGAAAATTCGAAGACATTTCCTGAAAAAAAATTATTTCGTCTACTTAAGAAGGTTCTTTACCCTCATAAATCCCGTTCCTAGGTGAACAGTAATTGTACAGCTGTAAACATACCCATTGACAATTGGAAAAGAGTCATGAACAAAAGAAAAAGGAAATTCTATTTGATTTTTGATTTTGAAAAAAATTTAACTTTTGGTTTTGATAAAAAGTCCTTAAGACTCTTCGAATATAACAAACAATTTTTGATTGATGTTTTTTTTCTTCAAATAAATAAACAGACAGTAAGAAAACTGTCAATGACCACAAATAAAAAAAAGATTCTGACATCTCAGCTTTCCAATTTTAGAGAAAAAATTAGATACCGTAAGAGCTCTTTGAAATTCTAGAACAATCAATCAACTTTTTTTTGATAAAATTAGCGCAATTTGAGAAAAATGGATCGAAAAGTAAAATTGTTCCGTTGGGTTATCTGATAACTGAAATTAATTTTCGAAACTAGAAGCCGATCGAGTTTTTCGTGAGCTTTACCTTTTTGGTGTTCAATAGTGAAGTTAACCTTTCTTTAAAAAAGGAAATTAACTGAATGAAAAAAAAACCAATAGTCTAACCGCGAAAGAATGAATTTGAGTTTGAATACATTTTAAGACCTGAAAAAAATAACAAAAAAATGTCACGAAATATATAAAGTTGTCACTACTTTCAGCTCTTTTAACAAAGACAGATGCTAAAAGTTGTAACTTATTTTCCTCAGATGATCAGAGAGATAAACTGTTGTACGTACCATCAACTAGCAGCTCAGAAGAAACCTGAAAAAAAAACTCAGGATTTCACGGAAAAGGTACTCAGTTATTTTGCGCTAAATTCACTAAGAAGTCATCTAACTGTTGTAAATTCCACGTCTGATATTGAGTTTTGGTAAACCTAATCATCTTCCTATAAAAATTTTTCAAAATAAAATTTTTCCGTAACAGCATGAAAACAGCAAAAAACGAAAACGTAAAAGCATGGGGCTCAAACCCGGATTAAGGCGGGGCGCTTTCCTCAAGGATTCCAATCCCTGCCAACCCATAGGGTTTTATTTTAGCATTCTTAAGACATCAATTTTTGATCGATCGACCCCAAAAATTTTCCAAAACCAGCCTAAAAAGTTTTCAAAAAATTCTAAGACACATTAACATGTGATTGAAAAATTGAAAAAATAGCCAAAAGGGGGTTGGAAAAGTGTCAGTAAAATTAGGGAGACCGAAAAAATTATTGGCTGTTATTTGAATTTGTGAAAAAAAAACAAAAATATAACTCGAGTAAAGTTTTGGCTCTTCTCCCTTTAACACCAATTTTGCATTATAATTGTTGATTTTACGAAAAATCCGTTTTACAAACTAAACGTAGCCAGCAGACAGCTGGAAAACAGTCAATGATCGCAAAAGAAACAGAAGAAAAACACTTTTTTTTTAAACAAGTACAATTTTCAAAATTAACACTGCTCTCAAAGTTCTTTTTTTTAATTTTCAGTACAAAATAGTTTTCTAGGTAAGTTATTTCGATAGATAAGTTTTTGTTACTGTCTTGTTTTGTTGTTCGAAAATGGAATTTGCCTTCTTTCAGCAAAAAGTTACTTAGAAACAACTCAAAAATTGAACCGCGATTTGAGAGAAAAAAAATTTTGAGACAATTTCTTCACAAAATTATAAAACCTAATCAAGACCTGCATAAGTGTCGATACCACGTTCAATGGCCTTTAAATAAAGCCAACAGTTAAAAATCTAAGTGAAATTGGCTCACTGGCTTTTCAAAGAAAAACGAAAGGCCTTAAGATCTTCGAGCTGCAAGAAGGATTTATATTTGACACTTCTTTGATAAAATTAATACAATTTAAAATTGAGCTGCTGAAAAATCTTATAAATCAAATCCACTTTTGAAACTAGAAAAAAAATTCACGTCTTTTGGGATCTTTTCCACATTCGCAATTGGAGAACAATTGAAATAACCTTAAAACAAAAATGAAAAAGCCAAACAGCAAACAAATTGTTGCGAACAAATGTTTAAACTTTTCCCGCAAAAAAAGTTATTCGACCAATACAAGTCTCTTCACTGAATCTTTCGACTTTTATTAAATGATTTGGATCTTTTCGAGTTTCCAACCCCCTTCTTAAATTACAAAAAAAAGAAGTTCAAAAATTGTTCACGCGGCAATTTGCATTTACAAATGTTTTAGAAATGTGCTCACATTTTCACGCTGACACGTTTTACTGCAGTTTCTAACATGAAAAATCATTTCAAATAGACTTTCATGTAATGACTTTTAGAAAAATTCAAAGGGGGGGGGAATGGAAAAGAGCCAATGATTTAACAAAATATCAGTTGAACAAGTTTTACGAACTTGGTTTTACAAAGTAATATGAGCAGAAAATATGCTTGGGCCACATTTTTATGACAATTGAACTACGTGGACAAAAGTTTAAAAAAAGATAATGGGATGTGTGAGGGACAGGTAGAAGAGCCGCTCTTTTTTCGGGTCTTTCCGATTATAGCCCCCTAGCCTAATATCACAAAAATTATAGCCCCCTCCCCCAAACCTCTCCCATTTTAGACCGCCAACCTTTCCTATTTTAGCCCCCCCCCCAAAGGTTTCTAATTATACTAATAGGCAGATCAAATAATTAATTTCAATGTTTACATTTAAGTATGGTTACATTGCATCGGAGCCAAAAGAAATCAACTGACAGATGATATAAAATCAATTAGGCGAGGTCAAGGTGAGATCTAGGTGATTTCTAGGTGAGGCAGTTTGAATTGATACTCAATCAATATTCAGTTCATGAAAGAGAAGCCATCAATATAAATCAACTTAAATTCATAATTGAAATATTTCCATTAAAATAAATTTCAGAATATATATAGTATTATAAATCAGTACGGATAATGTGTATATATTTGGAACGTTCGGGGGGGGGGGGGCGATAATGGGAAAGATGGGGGGGGGGCGATAATGGGAAAGATGGGGGGGGGGGGGGGGGTCAATAAAATGTGACTTTTGCCGAAAAAAGAGCGACCTAAATAAATGTCTTCACTTCCTTCATGGATACTTAATCAGCGAAAAATACAAGAAAAGCTTAAAATGTTGACAAGACTTTCACTGTACTGAAGCTGGTGAGTGCACTTACATTCTCCATCTTCATGGCCTTGTACCAGCCACAGTGCACTGCATTGGCGAACGTCTCTTGGTATGAGAACTGCAGCCAATTGGTTCCTATCATCTTCGTGCTATTATGCTTCTTCATGCAAAGCTTCCACATGTTGGCCTGTTAAGAAATTATAGCTTCATAGTTCAGTGATTTCATTAATCTGTGACTGTGCTATATTGACAAAAGTCCTTTGAATTTTATCGCTGTTCTTGTCAAGCAAAAAGTTATTGACATCTAAAATTCATTTTGGAGACTAGTGAATGAGCAGAGCACGATGAATCGGCTTTTTATATGTTTCTCCACAACATGTCATTTTTTCTGCAAAAGCGTTGAGCTTAATGTGTAATCAATGATCTTACGAAGTTGTATATGAGGACAAATTGTGTTTGTGTTTTACCTATGCTAATTTAAATGACAATTGGACTCTGTGGTCAAAAGAAATCCATAAAATGACATGTGATTGGGAAATAAGTAGAGGAGCCTATGAATAAAAAAGGTCGACATACAAAAAGTCTTTTGAAAGTTTTTTTTCTGAAAATTTGGGGAGAAATGCGAAAAGAGCCAAAATTTTGTCTATGGGACTGGAATCAATGCAATTCTAGACTTGAACTGAAGTATATTAAATCATAGAATGGTGTGGTTCAATTCTGCTCTTGCCTGTACATTCTGCACGAACTCTCCATCTTCGGCTGTTTTGGAGTTGACGCAGCGTGCATTTCTATTGGCTCTCTTCTTACCACCACAAGGGTAGTGCTGGGTGATGTCCAGTTTGGGACAGTACTCCTTCCGACACTCCCGGTCATAGTTGCCCAATTCTGAAAAGAACATTTTCATTTTAGAAACATATTGTTTAAAATCTAATTTCAAACATAGTAGGTCGGCCCCTTAAAAAACAATTATGAAAAATAATCCCGTCAACTATGAAAAATGCAATTTTTCCTTCCCAATTTGCTCCCAATATAATTCCTCTCCGATATGTTTGTCATGGCCTACTTACTAAAACCCGCATACCAATTAATAAAAACAAAATGATGTTCGCGGATATTTGAAGGCATATTTTTCTCATATCTGCTTGAGGAACTGTGAGGAACTGGAGGAGCCCAGCAGACCATAGTTCTAACCAGTAGCGAATTTAGGGGGAGAGGCGGGAGGCGGACGCCCTCCCCCTCCTCCCCCCTCAGGGATTCGACCCCCTGCCGACCCAAAGGGTCCCCCCTTTGTACTATTTTGAGCTATCCTTTTTTGATGACGGACCCTGAAAATTTTCGGCGCCAATTTATACTAATTTTGATAAGGGAGCGCGCGCCAAAATAAAACGCTATTTTTTGGTCAACATTTTCCCAAAAGTGCCCAAAAACAGCTTTTTTGACCTGTTTTTTTTTACAAAAATTTGTCTGCTGCACAAAAAATTTGGTCAAAACATCGTCTTTTAGTGTCTTCTAATTTAGTCAAAACAACGTCTTTTAGTGTCTTCTAATTTAGTCAAAACAACGTCTTTTAGTGTCTTCTAATTTGGTCAAAACATCGTCTTTTAGTGTCTTCTAATTTAGTCAAAACAACGTCTTCGAAAGTCGGAAGAAAAAAATTCTGTACAAAGTCACAAAAATTTTGGTTAAATTATCAAAATAACATTTGCTATCCAGATAAAACTGTTTGTAATACTTAATTTATATTGAAAAAAAATTTTAAAACAAAAGCACACCTTAGACAAAGTTCCTCTCCATTTTCGGTGATTGGAATGAGAACTACAACGCAATTGTTATAAGATTTCAATATTGCCACTGACTTCAAAACTTCACTCTTAGTACTTCCTTAATTTAGTACCTCCTTTAGCACCCTCTTTAATTTCAATTTTAAACAAGGATAGCCGGTTACTTTTACAGAAGGTTCCAGCCGCACTAATAGAAAAAAGTTTTCTTGTTCAAAATTAGGTTTCTGCGTGTTGTGACTAAAGAGAGAAAAAAAAACGACAAGACTTTCTCTCTGCCATTTAATTTTTTTAAAAAATTCCTGCTTAGGAAGTGTTAAAAGACAAGGCATAAACTGTCTATTTAGGCTAAAAACTCGACTTATAACTTATTGTACCGATTTTTTTTTCTGGCGATAAACACTTAACTTATAAGGTTTACATCTGGCCAGAGAAATATTTTTGAAGTATTTAAAAAAAGCAGGGCTTTTTTTTAAATTTTGCGTTTCTCATTAGTTTCTGATCAGAAGTTAGCTAATTCTAAGTTTTATCTAACTTCAAAAAATCTCCTGGTAGTACTTGAGCCAATGATGGCTTGTTAGCTAGACGTTGTGTTAACCACTAGGTCATAAGACCTCGGGAAAACTAAAATTTTTGGCAATATAATGCAAAGTAACAATTTGTTTCAATAATTAATAAGTTGCATTGTTTTGCTACAATTGTTGTGTATACTCAAAGCAAGTAGAATCATTGTTATCTGTTGCAGTTGAGCACGTTAACTGATTTCAAATATCTTAGATTTCTAGAAACTGTACATTTCCAAAAATAGATGAAAAACGAGGCTGCTCGTAAATCAGGGCAAAAACCTTGAATGTTCCGACTGTCCCTATTAAAAACTATTAAAAATATTAAAAACATAAGTTTTGGACAATATCTAAGTGTGAAATGTTTAATCGTACGAAATAAATCCGACTGATTTGATTACCCAGCCTCAATTCAATTTGGAAAGATTTTGTTGTGCTGGATAGTTCGCCACGCATAAATAACTCGCGTTACGCTTTCAGCAATTTGAATAAACTCTTCAAAGCGCTCATAATTTAATCCAAAACATGGCCAATTTGGCAATTTTCAAACCTCCAGAACTTTACAAAAATTAATCGGACTTAAAATATCGTTTTACAATTGAACTTAGCAAGTCAATATCTTCAATGGGGTGTAAAAATTTTCTGTCAAAAACTGTTCTTTCGATCGGCGAAATTTGACTGAAGCAAAAAACACACAGAGCATTAATATTCTGTTTTTTTTTCGAAAGTCGGAACAAAAACTTATTCTGTACGAAAGTCACAAAAATTTTGGTTAAATTATCAAATTAATATTTGTTATCCAGATAAAATTGTTTTTAATACTTAATTTATATTGAAAAAAAATTTTAAAACAAAAGCACACCTTAGACAAAGTTCCTCTCCATTTTTTTGGTGATTGGAATGAGAACTACAACGCAATTGTTATAAGATTTCAATATTGCCACTGACTTCAAAACTTCACTCTTAGTACCTCCTTAATTTAGTACCTCCTTTAGCACCCTCTTTAATTTCAATTTTAAACAAGGATAGCCGGTTACTTTTACAGAAGGTTCCAGCCGCACTAATAGAAAAAAGTTTTCTTGTTCAAAATTAGGTTTCTGCGTGTTGTGACTAAAGAGAGAAAAAAAAACGACAAGACTTTCTCTCTGCCATTTAATTTTTTTAAAAAATTCCTGCTTAGGAAGTGTTAAAAGACAAGGCATAAACTGTCTATTTAGGCTAAAAACTCGACTTATAACTTATTGTACCGATTTTTTTTTCTGGCGATAAACACTTAACTTATAAGGTTTACATCTGGCCAGAGAAATATTTTTGAAGTATTTAAAAAAAGCAGGGCTTTTTTTTTAAATTTTGCGTTTCTCATTAGTTTCTGATCAGAAGTTAGCTAATTCTAAGTTTTATCTAACTTCAAAAAATCTCCTGGTAGTACTTGAGCCAATGATGGCTTGTTAGCTAGACGTTGTGTTAACCACTAGGTCATAAGACCTCGGGAAAACTAAAATTTTTGGCAATATAATGCAAAGTAACAATTTGTTTCAATAATTAATAAGTTGCATTGTTTTGCTACAATTGTTGTGTATACTCAAAGCAAGCAGAATCATTGTTATCTGTTGCAGTTGAGCACGTTAACTGATTTCAAATATCTTAGATTTCTAGAAACTGTACATTTCCAAAAATAGATGAAAAACGAGGCTGCTCGTAAATCAGGGCAAAAACCTTGAATGTTCCGACTGTCCCTATTAAAAACTATTAAAAATATTAAAAACATAAGTTTTGGACAATATCTAAGTGTGAAATGTTTAATCGTACGAAATAAATCCGACTGATTTGATTACCCAGCCTCAATTCAATTTGGAAAGATTTTGTTGTGCTGGATAGTTCGCCACGCATAAATAACTCGCGTTACGCTTTCAGCAATTTGAATAAACTCTTCAAAGCGCTCATAATTTAATCCAAAACATGGCCAATTTGGCAATTTTCAAACCTCCAGAACTTTACAAAAATTAATCGGACTTAAAATATCGTTTTACAATTGAACTTAGCAAGTCAATCTCTTCAATGGGGTGTAAAAATTTTCTGTCAAAAACTGTTCTTTCGATCGGCGAAATTTGACTGAAGAAAAAAACACACAGAGCATTAATATTCTGTTTTTTTTCGAAAGTCGGAACAAAAACTTATTCTGTACGAAAGTCACAAAAATTTTGGTTAAATTATCAAATTAATATTTGTTATCCAGATAAAATTGTTTTTAATACTTAATTTAGATTGAAAAAAGTCTTAAAACTGAAGCACACCTTAGACAAAGTTCCTCTACATTTTCAGTGATTGGAATGAAAATTACACAACAACGCAATTTTTATAGTATTTCAATGTTTCCACTGACTTCAAAATTTCATTTTTGGTACCTCTTTACTCTTTAATTTCAATTTTACACAAGGATAGCCGGTTCTTTTTACAGAAATTTCCAGCCGCACTAATAGAAAAATTTTCTTGTTCAAATTTGTGTTTCTGCATGTAGTGACTAAAGAGAGAAAGAGAGCGACAAGACTTAGCCTGGAAAAACTGTTACTGTCTTCGCTGAAACATTTTGTTCAATTATTATTGCAGCTCAGAACAAAATGGAAAAACAATCTTTTTGCAGAAAAACGCAAGCAAACCAAAATTATTTTAAAATTTTTCTCCCTGCCTTTAAGTTTTCTTTAAAACTTCGTGCTTAGGAAGTGTTAAGTGACAATGCATAAACTGTCTATTTAGGCTAAAAACTCTACTTATAACTTCCCGTACCAACTTTTTTTTATGGTGAGAAACACTTTGCTTATAATGTTTACATCTGGCCAGAGAAATGTTTTTAAAATATTTTAAAAAAGCAGTTGTTCGAACTTTAAATATGCAATTCCAAAGAAGCAAACTTGGCCTCACCACTCTTCGAATCTTAAAAACAGTTTTTGATAATCTTAACCAAATTGAAAAAAACTGGACTCACAGGCAATGTTTTATATTCTTTTAGAAAAATCGAAAATAGAAATCCACTTTTGAAACTAAAAGCTGTTCAAGTTTTTTCATCTTTACATTTTTGCTGTTTTATACTGAAAATTTTGCTGTTTTGTATGATTTGTGTTGAATTGAGTTTTCCTAAAACAAATTCAAATCATAATTTTCTTGTGGTAATGAGAGAAAATTCAGCAAATCAGTGTGTGAAAACAATAACAGATCTAAGCCACTGCTTTTAAAAAATTAGCTTAGCCAATTCTTTAGACAATTCTCTAGATGGAAACAGGTCTCAAGTTCTTGAAGGTAATTGAAGAATTGATTTTGTCAAAATTTATCTACTTTAGGGCAATCTTTTTCGCAATTTGTTTTGTGTTCACTTTTTATACAAACACACTGACTAATTTTTATACCAAAGATGACATTTTTTTTAACTCTAATTGACAAACGCAATGTATAATCCTAGTTTTTGTTCAAACTGTTATTTCAGATTTCAACGTTCAAACGCAGCCAACGAACAATTTGGAAAAGGTGAAATAACCCAAGGAAATTTTAAAAAATCTGTAGAAAATTTTGAAGTAATAAGTTTCGAGATTTGAAAAAAAAACATTTCGCTTTTTGAAATTGAATTTGAAATGTGGCTTGAAAAAAATTTTAGGTTTCAATTGTTTTTGGTTTCTGAATGACATTGACATTGCAGGGGTTTCTTTCATTTCATTATGACATTGTAAATTCAATTTTTTAAAACTGAAGAATTTAAATATGCGTGGCGGGGGCAAAGGGGGAAAGAGTCAAGAAACGAACTCAAGTTTAAAAAATAAAAGTCAAACCACTAACGATCAAATTCAAACGGGAACAAAAACAAAGACTTTCGATAGATAAAAAACAGCCAAAAGACAAAAAAGTCGATTAAACAGAAAAACGACTTTCGAATTTAGAAAAAAAATATGGCCTTAAGGATAAAATTTCTCAGATTTATGGGTTTTTATGGGTTTTTAGTTCCTTGATTTTCCATAACACCCTGTGGTCGAGCTAAAACTGGAAAAATTTCTTGATAATTTTTAAAGTTGTTCTTCTCATGTGGCATGGAATCCATCATTTCAAAATTCAAAAAATGGTTTTTCGAATAAAGCAAGAAATAATTTTTTTTGAAAATTTGAAATTTCCCATAAACATAAAATTCTTCGTACAAATTTTAAGATGTAGCTGCTCCAGCAACCGGTTGTCTCGATTAAACCCCTGTAATCAGATTGGGTAAGTACTTTTCGAGAGGGCCGTGACCTTTTTTTTAGACATTTTAAATGTCTCAGCTAACACAGGGGAGCTTCTCTCAACCCTTTCTTTTGACGAACGCAAAATTTTAGATTTGGGATGATAGTGTTTGAAACACAAAAAGTTTCAAGAAACGGCCAAAGAATAGTTTGATTTTCCGAAAGCCAAGAAAAGTCTCAAAAAAATGTGGGCTTAGCCGCTTATGAAAAGAGTTAATCCAATTGTACCCTGCTTTTCGATTATACCCAAAATGTTTTTCGATTGTACCCAAAATCTCAGATTTGGAAGGGTAGTTTTGGAGAAAAATCAAAAACATTTTAAAAAAAGAAACTGATTTTTGCAAGGGCTATAAATTGCTATGAACAAATATTTAGGTCGCTTTTATAAGAGGCTTCACCCAACCTTTTTTTGGTTAAACCCAAAATCTCAAATTTTTTGGGGGTAGTTTCTGGAAAAAGTCAAAAAATTTTTGACTTTCAAACAATGACCTTTCTGAGGGCCATAACTTTTTGTGCTTAAAATCGTTGCGCGCTACCACTTATACACGGGAGCCTCAACTAATCCGTTCTGCGCAGTGAAATCAAAAACTCTGATTTTAGATGGTAGTTTTTGTGAGAACATTTAAAAAGTTTCAAAAAACGGTCAAATAATATTTTGATTTTCCTGAGGGCCAAAAATTGCTGGTTAAAAAAATTTGAGCATATTCACTTAGATAAGAAGCGTCACACAACCTTTTTTTTTCGATTGAACCCAAGTTCTCAGATTTGAGAGGGAAGCTTCCGAGAAAAATAAAGAAAATCCCAAAATTTGTTCGCAAATCCCCTCCTCGAAGGCTAAATAGAAAATTGGGTACAATAAAAGATACGCAGGCACACAAGAGTGAGCAGTCTTTCCATTGGTTCCTTTTTTTTGGAAACCAAAAAAATGTTTTTGAGAAAAACGAACGTTTTAAAGAATTGTGAAAAAGTTTTCGAAAGGTTCAAAAAATAATAAAAAAGACTAAATCCCAGTTATTTTTATAAAACCTGTCTTTATCAAACATAAATTTGAAAAAAGTGGATCTATTGGTAGTTTTTGCTTCGTCTAGAAAATCTGAAAGTTACATTCCTCTTTCGAAACTAGAAGTCAATCGAGTATATTTAGACTAGAAGTCTTTCGTAATTGAATAGTGCAATTTACTTTTAGCAGATGAAAATGAATTGACCTCAAATATTGTATATATGATTACAAGCAAAAAAAACATAGCCACTCGAAGATTGGAAAAGAGTAATGAACGCAAGTAAACATTAAAAATACTAATTTTCCTGAAAAATCTGAACTTTTAAAATTCAAACAAAAAAGCTGCCCTTTCAGCTCTTTGAACTTCTAGAGCAGTTATGATTGGTGCTTTTTTGATAACATGAACCTAACTAGAGAAAACTGGATCATTATGTAAAGTTTTATATTCCGCTAGAAATCTATAAATTAAATTCCAAACTAGAAATCGCTCACGTTTTTTTGCACCATTTCGTATTTGGAGAGTGCTATTTACGTCACTTTCAGCAGATGAATTTCAATTGAACTCAAAAAGTGCATATAAACCTTAGTGCCTTCATAAATGCATGATTATGTAAGAACGAACATGTGTAGTTATTAGAGACTTTTAAGACTTTTCTTGAAAAAACTAAAATAAAAATCAGCAAGACCTGTATAAGAGTCTTCACTACGTTCATTCCTCTTAAAAGCAAAAAAATCATCACGACCTTTATAAGAGTCTGAACAACGTAATTGATCTCGCTTTATCCGTGTTTGAAAATGCCCAGGTTGCGCCATCTGAAGTAATTTTCTCCAGGACCTTTTGCTGAAAAAGCTCTTCTTAAAGTAATGTGAATGTTTAAGCTCTTGGTGTAACTAAAACTAAGCGAAACGAGTTTTTTTGAGTTTGATATTTTTTTAAAATGTTTTTAACATGTTTTTCAACACTGATGTTTTTTAAAGATATTTTTCCTACCGTTGGGGAAAATTACTGCAGATGGTAACAACTGTCATTTTCAAAACATGACATTACGAAGCCAAACTGTGCACTCGACCCAAGCGACCCGGGCTGAGGTGCTCGACTCATGATTCGACCGTGTTCGACTCATGCTTCGACCCTGTTCGACTCTATCGACCCTGTTCGACTATTGTGTTCGTTCGACCGTCTTAATTTGCGACAAAAATCGGACTCCGGTCAAAACATGAGTCGAACACCTCAACCCGGGCACCTTGGGTCGAGTCGGTCGAAAAAACTCCAACTCCTCAAGCCGAGCAGTACGAGAATGAATTGATAAAAGTATAATTAAGTTTTTCGTGGTCACTTTGAAAGTGCGGCGTTTTGAGAAAAGACAAAAGATTAACTCACTTTGCACGAGATCCGCTGATATAGGCTAAAACAAGATCAGAATGTTAAATGAGGCCGGTAAGTTGACGTGGCTTTCAGAAGACAACATATCTAGAATTGATGAGCAATTTAAAAAAAAACTACTTATATGAATAAAAGGTTTGAAACATATTGACTTTTTTCTTTCCCTGTTTCTCAGCCAACTTTTTTGTTCTTTTTATTTATTCAACCTGAACATGAAACATGACTGAAAAAAGGATGTACTTTTGTGATTCATCTATGAAATATGGATGCAAGTTAATTTGACGCTAAATTGAGGAATCGTGACTGAATCAGAACATGCGATACTTTTTCCACCTATTCATAATGGATTCCAAGACTGCAAATACATATATCAGCGCTCATTTTTCTGTAGCAGATTCGACCTCAGCAGAAAAATTTCAAACAAGGATGTTGCATTACACTACAAAAACTTCGGGAGAACTGTTCACAGCAAACCATAATTTTCATTTTTCATGGAGATCTTTTTGAGATTTTCAAATCTAAGGGCAGCTGCGCCATGAAAGAAAAACATTGAGAAAACTTACATTGAACCACACTTTTTTTTGATATTTGATTTTTTTTCTGATGAAAATCCAGCCAAAACAATGGAGCAGCAAATGAAAACTACGTAAACTTTGCTGATGGTGATTGCTGATTTTGATTTTTGCGAGGGGGGCGGATTATCAAAAAAAAATTGAAAATTTTAACGACCTTCTTTTTTTAGGTCGACCAAATTAATTTTCCGAGCTCTCCTAAAGCACTAAAAGACGCTGTTTTGAACAAATTTTCTGCGCCGCAGGAAAATTTTTGAAAAAACGGGTCAAAAAAGTAATTTTTCGGCACTTTTTGGAAACTTTTGAATAAAAAATTGGTTGCCCTTCAAAGTTAGTATATATTGGCGCTGAAGGCAACTTCAGAAAAATTTTAGCGTCGTTCGGCCAAAAATGGATTTCTTAAAAAGTACCAAAGGGAGGACCCTTTGGGTAGGCAGGGGGTCGTATCTCCTCACATTCCAGACTGTATTATTTTGTTGAGCAAAGCTCTTTTTTGCGACTCCTTTTTTTTGGGTCTAGAAATTTCACGTGGTATCACTATTGCAGCCAAGTTTAGTCAGGCTGAGGTAGACCTGAAACTAGAGGTCAAGTGAGAGCTTGTCCTCACACACTATCATTGCCATGGCATGGGATCGAAGACACGATCTAACGGTTTTAAAGTGAAAACCTTACCACTATGCTAAGTGCCTCCAAATGCATGGGCCTCGTTCTTAAATTTTTTCGTTGAAAGACAAGGATAAATTGCGACGTTCTTGTTTTATAGAGTTATACCAAATCATTTAAGTTTCTAGCGCTGGCATTGAGCACAAACTCATGCTAGTTTGAAGGGTCTCATAGCGAAAAAAATGAACCAAAAGCTCTTTTGCTTGTAATAACAGAAAACAGCTTAATTGTTGTGATAAACTTCTTAAATAATTTCAGAGAGAAAGATGTCTAGTTCAAATGATTCAATCGAAACTGAGGAACGGTTTCAAATATCCAAAAGGCAAATCTATTTGAAAACAATCTACTGAACCTGCGACTCCAAGATCACACTCCGTTACCAAAAGCTAGTTCCAGTTCGAAAAGGTCTTGTGTGGTCCAATCAACGAAAATGAAAGTAAGAAGCTAAGTATCAACATCGAAGAGGCAGTTGAATATGCTATTAAAACAGCACTCACAAAAATATGGAGCATATGAATTTTGACCTGATGAATGAACTACTAGCAATTATAGCAAAACCAATACGATTCTAACGTCCAAACCTCAAAAAAAATGAGAAGAAATCAAAAGAGATATGAAAAACAGCGAGCGAAAAAGCACTTAACAAATATTATGAGAGGCAGAACGAATGCAAAACTTACAATAGAAAAGACAACTTAGAAATTTTAGGCATAAAAACAACAACCATTAAAACTCGAAAAAAACTGTGGATAGACGTTCTTAACGCAAAGGTCGAGAAAATCACATTTCAAAATCCCTTAGTTTGCCAACCAAAACTGAATCGATCATCCCAATCATCGTGAAACTACCCATACACATTACCTAAGTTGATATCAAGAGCATGAAGAACATCTTGCGAGAAAACAGAAGATTGCAAACATCAAGTAATTCATAAATTGAAAATGCAAACATCGAGGCAATCTCAAACATTGCAAACATCAAGGTAAACAAAATTTCAAAAATTCAACACCTTTCAAAATGATGATCAAGTTCATATAATTATTATCAGCTGTTTTTATCAAATGTTTTTGCTTCGATATTATCAGCTGTTTCTGCTACTAACGAGAGAACGATATATTATTAGTTGTTTTTCCTGCCAACGATAGAAACCCATCAACTGCGGTAAAATCAACCGTCAAAACTAACAGTGATAATGATCTATCTTGCTGTTATGATAATTAGTTGCTTGAGTTTTCACTTCTACACCTTAAAACACTATCTGTAAAACTTCGGTTTGAAAAATTTAGGGAAATGGTCTAACCCTTGAGCCTTCACTCGAAATTAAGTCTGAGTGAAACCTGCCTCAATGAAAAACAACACTTCAATTTACCTGACAAATGGTTTTAATCATTGCGTTTTGCACAATCTTAAGGGCATCAAGAGAAGGTGGAGTGATGATCCATTCACATGAAAATTGCAGTTTGCGACCTCATTTAAGGAGGCTCTTTTCAGTGAGATCAAGAAAGGCGATTTTTAATCCAAAATTTGGCGTAAAAATTATTCAAACCAGAAACAAGTTTACCATTCACTGAACACTAGAAAAGTTCCTTGAAATTAATACTGCACCCATTGAACCATATTGTATTGGGAATATTCAATCTCAATAAGTTTCATGAAGTAACTATCTCAACGCAAGAAAGTCTAATTGTTCTAAATGTTTTGTCGTTTCACTCACCAAAACATAAAAAATCACAATGCTCTTGTTTATCAACACAAAACAATTCCAGATCATTACTCAAAATTAGAGAAACAGCGCATTTAAGAATTGATTCATCATTCAAAATTCGTGATACAGTTTTTCTTAGTAATTTCTCATGAACGTGAAAACGAAATGAAGAATCAGTCTTAAGAACTTTGAAACACCTTTCGAAGACAATAGAAAGTCCTAACGAAGCTTTTGGTCAATTTAAGTCCTGAATAAGTTCTAAGCAAATCTTAAGCAGGTTCTGAAAATGTACTACGCAAGTATGCTCAGCTCAAACTATCTTTAACCCAAAATAAAGGTATAGGTACCCGCCCGGGTTTAAAAAAGGATTGAAAACTTCAAGGACGAGCGCTATGCAGCTCATAGAAAACAGAAATTAGAGCCTAGTGCAACTCGTTAACAATTGATTTCAAAAACTCAGGGAATTTATTTGTACTACTAAGAAAACTTATTAATGGAAAAAAACTTATTGGAGACTCAAGACGAGCATAAAAAATTATTATTGGTATAAATGTTAAAACGGGGTTTTGGCTTATGCGTCAACAGACAAAACGAAATTAGAAACAATTGAACTTAAAATTAAACGTCTTCTAAAAATTATTTGTTTTAAGAGAAGAAACGAAAGCATCGAAGAACTGAGACAAAAACGCAAAATATACTTCGTAAAGGAATTACAAATCTATGAATTATTAAAGTTACTATGTAAGGTTTTGAGAAAAGAGTGCATATCGGCCATTGTCCAGGAAGCTGTAACTGAAAAAAATTTGAATTAAATTTTGAATAAGAGAGTTTTAGCTAGGCAGATACCTGTGCAATCAAAGGGTAATCAAAAAACTTCTGTAAACGTTAGAATTAGAAAACTTTTCAACTTTGTACTAAAATACTACCCAGATTTTGTAACTAAGATTCAGAGCTGCACACAATATCAATTACAAATCTTCAACCATGAGTTTTTGGAAACTTTATTTTAGGAAATTATCAACTGTTTAAAGTCATTTTTGAGTAGAATCAGTATTTAAAAATAAAAAATTTGCTGTCAAGGGTAGGTATACTGCTGAAATTTTCCCCTTTTTTCGCTTCAAAATTTTTATTTTCCTCTTTAAATCATTAAATCTTTTTTTTTGATTTCTTGATTAACTATCGATATTAAAAATAACAGAAGTCATAGCAGGATCAGAGGCGCCTGAAAACTGGCTGCATAATTCCACGGCGTTCTCGCAATGTGATTTCGTTTGTTTGTAAATGTAATAATTTTTACAATGAATGGAATCTAATTTGCAAACAATTTATTATTATGATTATTATAAAAATCTATCACGAGTGCGAGCACCGCTTTTAAACTAACTCATGCTTGCAAGTAGAAAAAAAATCTCAAGATATTCTTGATACGTTCCTGATTTCCTTGTTAACTGAATCTGAATTTCTGAGTTATCTCGTAGCTTGATGAAAAATCAACATTGGCGGTTGACATCAAAGTTCAAAATTATTTAAATCTTCTAAGATTGTTGTTGCATCCATTCGACCAAGTAATATCTCCCATTTACAAATATCTCTCATTCCCATTCACAAAGATAAACCTCGTCAAAAAAAAAACAATTACTGAATTTTTCTCGGCTTATTCTTTCAAGCAATATTTATAAAAGGGCAAATTATGACGGAGAAATGACGGAGATAATGAAGGTGAAAAACTCTCGTTGCTTTATAGTAAAAAGTTTGGTTTTTGAAGAAAACTAGCACAACAGATGCTGCAGCTAAAATAGTCGAACAACTAAGAATAAACGACTCTCGAGATAAAAAAAATTATGTACTTTTTTTTCTGGATCTCAAGAAAATTTAAAAAACCCTTGATCATTAATTACTTCTGATATGACTTGAACCCTATGTTATGCGCGGTAATTGTGTTGTGGTTTGACACTTCTTTAGGCGGTCGTAATTATAGCGTTGAAGTTAATGGTACCTTGTCCGAATAGAAAAAATGACTTGTGGTTCAACCCAAGTTTCTAATTTAGGATTTTGTTTATTACAAAAATGACCTTCCTCACCATCTCAATCAGAAGAAGTCGTTTTTTTTTGCTGATGACACTAAATTAAAGGCCAAAAGTTGCCAGATTACAAGCATTCGAGAACATATGGATAACGTTGACAGCTGTTTTCACGCCAACAAATTAAAAACTCAGATGAAAACAAAATTTCTTTCCAATTCTTGTTTTAATATAATTTTTTCCCCCAAATTAACATACAATCAGTGTGCAAAATTCAAGGTATTCAGACCGTTTAATAATTATTGGTTTGTGAAACTCATATCAGATACGTAATTAACAGTGTGCATCTATTTCAAAACTAAGGCAATGTGTCCCAAAATCTCAATTGATACAAAACAGCAGCTGCAATTTTGTTCCAATAATTCAAAGTGGTGTTCTGGTATATTGCCGTTGCTGTCAAAGCTCACTCGATTGTTAGTTGCTTCCGCAAAAGAAAAATAATTAAAATTATGTATAATCAATTAATCAAGCCATAAGAGAGCCGCAAGGACCCCTTTTCAAAATACAATTTATTATTGTTCCGACTTTCGATACGAGAGTAACGGAATATTTGTGCTCGGGGTGGGTTTTTTTTTCTTCAGACAAATTTCGACTTTTTAACTAGCCATTTTTGACGGAATTTTCTTATATCATTCGAAAGCTATTGTTGTCTTGAGCTTAAATTTGAAAAGATATTTCACCTGTGAGCATTTTTCTTAAAGTTATGAGGGTTTAAAGATTGCCATTTTGGCCAATTTGGGACAACTAACGCGCGATGTATTTCGCGCTATTAACGCGTAAGCGGAGAGTTAATCCGTCTTAGAAATCGTTCCAAATTGGTTGAAAGAAGCTTATTTGCCATAATAGATTTGTTACAAGGAGCGAAATCTAATGTTTTGCACTCTATATGGCGTGTGGGGGGATGATTTTCATAGAAAAACTTTCAAATTTTAGAAAAAAAAAATTTCATTTTATTTTGTTTCATTTAATTTTTTTATATTGTTTGTGTTATTACTGCTCCATAAACGTTTAAAGGCAGTCGGAACTTTCAGGGCTTCGCCCTGATTCGAGCAGTCTTGTCTAACTTTAACTTGCATTTTTACGAACAACTTGAGTTTGTACTGCGTTCAATCAAGAGATTACACTCAAATGATATCCTAAACGACCTATCATTTTTTGAAATTGAAATGCTTATGAACCACTATAAAAAAAAGCTTGAGTGTTTATCTATACGATATCTATAACTTTTGCAAACTGATGATTTAACGAAATTTGTCTTTAACCTATAAAAATATATAATGATCTTGTTTTCAATTTTTTAAAACAATAATCAGTGGTTAAATGCTACAAACTTACGATTTTAGGCAACATTTCACCTGTTAAAATATGAAGCCTCAGAAGCTTCTGGCTTAAAAAATATAGCCATTCTTCAAAATTCTAAAGATATGCGTAAATTTTGCAGCAAAATTTTTTAAAAAGATATCTGAAAAACTTAAGAAAACAGAAAAATATAAGAAAATGTCTTTGTTTTTTTTTCCTGCAGTGATTCGTTATTTTTTTATTGATTGTTCCAAAAATTTGTTGCTCACTTATTTTTCCTACAACTTGAAACATCTTGATTTCATCTCTCATCTCGAGATTTCATTTTAACTTTTTTGATGAAATATTTTCATGTTTTACATCTTTCAGCGCGTTTCTATTACAAGCATTTAAGGGGAATGCGAACTGATTTTCTGAAGCCAATGAATGTCTTGTATTATTTTGCTTTTGTGTATTATTCAACTGGAAGGTGTTCAACTGCATTGCTGTTCTGATCACAACAATGGTTCTGGTAAACAATTCAACCATCCGCCAACTCAACCATCTTTGAAAAACATATTTTTTCTGCATGAAGAAGGCCTTAGGTAGACAAAAGCTACCCTATGATATATTTCAAGCTCAAAACTGAAACATGCATCTCACACAACACCAGACAAAAGCGGTTGATAACTACTCAGGTATAAGCAGCATCAAGTTACGCCGAAAACGACAATGAGATATAGCAGCAGCTGTATTAGCGATGATAAATAAATAACTGGCTCGACTCAGAAAATTTGTTGCGAAACACTGCAACTGAGGACTAGCTTTGTTCCTGTTTTCTCCGTAAACTAAAAAGTTGTTTTTTGCTCGTAAATTTTTTTCTGAAAAATTTTGGGTTTTATTTGCAACCAAACACAAGTGAAAAAGACCTTGGTTACTGAAAGCACCAAATGTTGGACAGTCTGACATTTACGATGCGTAAAAAAGACCTGAATTGTCTTCCAGATGTCTTTCACAAATGATATAACAAAAGTAACAAACTTTTAATTTTTGGCAAAATTTTTCAATAATAATTATTCTAAATTTCTGAATTTTCAAATTATCAGACCTTGATCAAGGCATACATAAACACGCCATACAAAAGAAATAGAAATTTTCAGCGTTTTTGAAAAAAAAAATTAAGTGAAAAGAAAAAAAAAGCCAATAGTATCGTATCGTATCTATATTATCGTATCCAGCACACAAAAAATTAAGTTTTGCATGCAAAAAAAGTTTTCGGAAAATGTTTGTTTGCGTACAAAATTCGATTTGCTGTTGAAAAAAAAAACAAAAAATAATGTCGGGCAAAATTTCAAAATTACTTGAAAAAGTTTTTGTGTCGCCATCAAAAAGAGCCGGTCATTTCCATATATATAAACTGTATTGAAACCTTTTTTTTTCAAAAAAAAACATTTTAAATCAGTTTTTTTTTGTCACCAGTCTGTTCAACTGTTCTCAAAAAGCTGCAGAAATAATTTAAATTTTTTTTTCTTTAGGCGGTCGTAATTATAGCGTTGAAGTTAATGGTACCTTGTCCGAATAGAAAAAATGACTTGTGGTTCAACCCAAGTTTCTAATTTAGGATTTTGTTTATTACAAAAATGACCTTCCTCACCATCTCAATCAGAAGAAGTCGTTTTTTTTTGCTGATGACACTAAATTAAAGGCCAAAAGTTGCCAGATTACAAGCATTCGAGAACATATGGATAACGTTGACAGCTGTTTTCACGCCAACAAATTAAAAACTCAGATGAAAACAAAATTTCTTTCCAATTCTTGTTTTAATATAATTTTTTCCCCCAAATTAACATACAATCAGTGTGCAAAATTCAAGGTATTCAGACCGTTTAATAATTATTGGTTTGTGAAACTCATATCAGATACGTAATTAACAGTGTGCATCTATTTCAAAACTAAGGCAATGTGTCCCAAAATCTCAATTGATACAAAACAGCAGCTGCAATTTTGTTCCAATAATTCAAAGTGGTGTTCTGGTATATTGCCGTTGCTGTCAAAGCTCACTCGATTGTTAGTTGCTTCCGCAAAAGAAAAATAATTAAAATTATGTATAATCAATTAATCAAGCCATAAGAGAGCCGCAAGGACCCCTTTTCAAAATACAATTTATTATTGTTCCGACTTTCGATACGAGAGTAACGGAATATTTGTGCTCGGGGTGGGTTTTTTTTTCTTCAGACAAATTTCGACTTTTTAACTAGCCATTTTTGACGGAATTTTCTTATATCATTCGAAAGCTATTGTTGTCTTGAGCTTAAATTTGAAAAGATATTTCACCTGTGATCATTTTTCTTAAAGTTATGAGGGTTTAAAGATTGCCATTTTGGCCAATTTGGGACAACTAACGCGCGATGTATTTCGCGCTATTAACGCGTAAGCGGAGAGTTAATCCGTCTTAGAAATCGTTCCAAATTGGTTGAAAGAAGCTTATTTGCCATAATAGATTTGTTACAAGGAGCGAAATCTATTGTTTTGCACTCTATATGGCGTGTGGGGGGATGATTTTCATAGAAGAACTTTCAAATTTTAGAAAAAAAAATTTCATTTTATTTTGTTTCATTTAATTTTTTTATATTGTTTGTGTTATTACTGCTCCATAAACGTTTAAAGGCAGTCGGAACTTTCAGGGCTTCGCCCTGATTCGAGCAGTCTTGTCTAACTTTAACTTGCATTTTTACGAACAACTTGAGTTTGTACTGCGTTCAATCAAGAGATTACACTCAAATGATATCCTAAACGACCTATCATTTTTTGAAATTGAAATGCTTATGAACCACTATAAAAAAAAGCTTGAGTGTTTATCTATACGATATCTATAACTTTTGCAAACTGATGATTTAACGAAATTTGTCTTTAACCTATAAAAATATATAATGATCTTGTTTTCAATTTTTTAAAACAATAATCAGTGGTTAAATGCTACAAACTTACGATTTTAGGCAACATTTCACCTGTTAAAATATGAAGCCTCAGAAGCTTCTGGCTTAAAAAATATAGCCATTCTTCAAAATTCTAAAGATATGCGTAAATTTTGCAGCAAAATTTTTTAAAAAGATATCTGAAAAACTTCAGAAAACAGAAAAATATAAGAAAATGTCTTTGTTTTTTTTTCCTGCAGTGATTCGTTATTTTTTTATTGATTGTTCCAAAAATTTGTTGCTCACTTATTTTTCCTACAACTTGAAACATCTTGATTTCATCTCTCATCTCGAGATTTCATTTTAACTTTTTTGATGAAATATTTTCATGTTTTACATCTTTCAGCGCGTTTCTATTACAAGCATTTAAGGGGAATGCGAACTGATTTTCTGAAGCCAATGAATGTCTTGTATTATTTTGCTTTTGTGTATTATTCAACTGGAAGGTGTTCAACTGCATTGCTGTTCTGATCACAACAATGGTTCTGGTAAACAATTCAACCATCCGCCAACTCAACCATCTTTGAAAAACATATTTTTTCTGCATGAAGAAGGCCTTAGGTAGACAAAAGCTACCCTATGATATATTTCAAGCTCAAAACTGAAACATGCATCTCACACAACACCAGACAAAAGCGGTTGATAACTACTCAGGTATAAGCAGCATCAAGTTACGCCGAAAACGACAATGAGATATAGCAGCAGCTGTATTAGCGATGATAAATAAATAACTGGCTCGACTCAGAAAATTTGTTGCGAAACACTGCAACTGAGGACTAGCTTTGTTCCTGTTTTCTCCGTAAACTAAAAAGTTGTTTTTTGCTCGTAAATTTTTTTTCTGAAAAATTTTGGGTTTTATTTGCAACCAAACACAAGTGAAAAAGACCTTGGTTACTGAAAGCACCAAAGGTTGGACAGTCTGACATTTACGATGCGTAAAAAAGACCTGAATTGTCTTCCAGCTGTCTTTCACAAATGATATAACAAAAGTAACAAACTTTTAATTTTTGGCAAAATTTTTCAATAATAATTATTCTAAATTTCTGAATTTTCAAATTATCAGACCTTGATCAAGGCATACATAAACACGCCATACAAAAGAAATAGAAATTTTCAGCGTTTTTGAAAAAAAAAATTAAGTGAAAAGAAAAAAAAAGCCAATAGTATCGTATCGTATCTATATTATCGTATCCAGCACACAAAAAATTAAGTTTTGCATGCAAAAAAAGTTTTCGGAAAATGTTTGTTTGCGTACAAAATTCGATTTGCTGTTGAAAAAAAAAACAAAAAATAATGTCGGGCAAAATTTCAAAATTACTTGAAAAAGTTTTTGTGTCGCCATCAAAAAGAGCCGGTCATTTCCATATATATAAACTGTATTGAAACCTTTTTTTTCAAAAAAAAAACATTTTAAATCAGTTTTTTTTTGTCACCAGTCTGTTCAACTGTTCTCAAAAAGCTGCAGAAATAATTTAAATTTTTTTTTCTCGAAAATGAATGAAAAATGTATGACTAGCATTTTCTCCATACACTTGATGTATGGATTTGTATGATAATGATTTTTGTTGGATGGAATTGTATGATGAGCATTTTCGGTGTATGGAGGTCAACACGGGAACAAATGAAACGCACCAGGCTTGAGCACTCAGCTTTCTGTCATCAGAATGATGAGCACGGGGCAACGCCTTCTCCAGTAGGAAAATCTCAAATTTAAGAATGGTAATAATGAAAAAATTCGTAAAGGATTCCCTATTTTTGCAGTTTTTTACGCAAAACTCTTTATTATATATATCCCAATTTTGTTCACTCTTTCTTTGCATAATTTCAAAAACAATGCGACTATCTACTCATTTTTTATGAATCAGATAACTACTTTCTGCATTTATTAAACAGATAAAGCGTATTTAATCATCACCTTTGTTTGTGCAACTAGGGACGACAACTACAAAATCAAATGCGAAAAAGATTCGAACTGCATTTGTGTTATGATAATAAATATAGTTCTCATACAAAATGCAACAGGAGAAATGTCTCATTCTCAATCGTTGCCAATAATAGACCTTTCGAGCTTCGTTAAATAGGAGCTTGAAGTCAACACACATCAGAAGGTAAAGTTCTGATACGCTAAGGATAAGAGTTTCCAAAATTTTGTTTCTCAAAACTTCCAAAATTTTGTTTCTCAAAAGATGTAACAGATTTTTATGCCAATGGTTTTTGGGATTTCTACAAGTTCTACAAGATTGAACTCATTTATGTCTCTCTTATCAGGAAGGATTATCTAACCTTATTAGGAAAGATTATCTTAATTTTCAATCTAGCAGGGCAATCTTACTTAGTTTATGAATCTCACAGTTTATCTTAAGCAAAAATGTTTAAAATTCATATTTCAATACAAATTCGAAAAAAAAATTGCTTCTACGATGTCCGGTCCGTCGATGTGTCACTGCCAATCGCTGTCTTCAAACATCCGAAAAACAATATGAAAAAATATGAAGCAAAATGTGTCATAAATTTTCACTCAACCCTGGTATCTTGCGGAATATTTAGTTTCATAAATAATATCAAATCAAAATCTACTCTCAGGAATTTTTTGCTCTTCAAATTGGAATAGGTCAAAAAATATATTATTCTGGTTGCGATGGGCAGTAAATGTTAAACGGTTTTCAAAAACAAAAAAAGACTTCAAAATCATTCGCACATGCATAAGACAAATGCCCAAGTAAAGTAGAGTTTAAATCGGCTCTTTTTCCTCCCCCCCCCCCCCCCCCCACCTCACTCAAACTTGAATTTTATGGTCTACCGAGTGGTTTTACAAGGTTAACTATGAAGAGCAAATATGTTTGTTATGGCCTAATTAGTCAATTTTCATGACAATCGGACAAAGTGAACAGTAACTTCAAAAATAAAATTTTGCAGGTGGGGGGGGGAAGAAAAAGAGCCTTTAATCCAGTAGTTTTACAAATTCTACTATGTTCGTGAGCAAGGGCGGACCTAGGACTTTCTCGAGGGGATGGGGGGAGGTGGCTGATTTTAAAAAAACTCGGGAATTTCGACAATCATTTTTTTAGGTCGACCCTATTGATTTTTTGAGCTCTCTCAGAACACAATAAAGGCAATATTTGTACCACAATTTTGCGCCGCTGGCAAATTTTCGAAAAAACAGATCAAAAACCCTTTTTGAAAACTTATGAACAAAAAATTGCGTTTTTTCGACGCGCGCTCCCCTTCAAAATTAGTATATATAAAAGAAGGAAAAAGAATTTATTTCTCATTGTTAATGGTAAATATGCATATAACGAGAATTGGCGCCTTAAGAAAAATTTTATGGTTGGTCGGCCTAAAAAGGATGTCATAAAATAATACCTATGTGGGGATCTATTGATTGGTGAGGGTTTCGAAGCCCAGGGAAAAAAGGCGTCCGCACAACACCCCTCCCTTTAAAATCGCCCCTGTTCCTGAACACTTTTTACCATACTAACTGCCACTCCGGAACATTTAAATTCAAATAAAGTTTTTAAAAGCTGGATTTTTCCATGAAAAGCGGTCCACTAAAAGGCGGCTGACTTGATCGAATATAATGAGCGAACCAAGGATATTGGCCACGAGTTTAACAAGCGAACCAAGGTTGATAACGAGGTTGAACACCAGACCCATAAATAAAAAATATTTAATATTTTGGCCTGAAGTTAACATCTTTTTTTGTTCGGTCGAAATTCCATCCGCTAGAAGGCCGCCGGTGCCCTGGATGTTTATTCAATCTACTTTATACCAAGAATTACGTATATTATTATGTTTAGGCTTTTTTTAAGAAAAGTTTGAGTTCGCACTATTTAAAGTTTTTTTTTGATAAAAATTGTTTAAAAAAAGTCGAATTCACAAAACTTTAGAAAAAGGAAAAAATGATACCAATTGATACGCACACGCACGCACGCACGCACGCACGCACACACACACACACAAATGCGAAATGAAGCGGTAATAGTTGTTAATAATAATGAATTATAATCCATTTTAAACAGATTATAATTCAAATAAAATGTTGTTCAATCAGGTATCATTTTACAAATATGTGATATAATGTTATGAGTGCACGGATATATACTTTTTAAACATAGAATATTATCAAGGTTTCAAAAAAACATTGACGGAGAATACAAAAAATTGTAGAGATATCGAAAAAATGACAAGCCGGCATATACAAATGCCCGTGCATTTTCAATTACAAAATATCTTGGTGGATATTGAGACTGCTTTATGTATCCAGGGTCTAAAAATTTTATCCATGTTTCAGCATTACAAAAAAATATCGTTCAATTCAGGTAATAGAGAAGAGGACGACAAAAAGTACTGTCATTTTGGAGAAAATTCTAGTGCTGGAAAAATATTTGCCGTTTCCACTTCATCGAAAATTTACTTAGCTTCAAAAACATTTTTTTGTGATTGAAAAAAGCTCAACATCCTCTGATAAAATTACTTTATGTTAAGAACCTTTTTTTCGTTGAAGAATCAAAAAGTGTAACATGCCGGCAAATATAAATGCCCGTGCATTTTCAATTACAAAAACTCCTTGCTTGATATTGAAACTTATATATCCAAATTCCACAAAACGTATCCATGTTTCAGCCTTACCAAAAAATATCGTTCAGTTCTGGTAATAGAAGAGGTCGACAAAAAGTGCTGTCATTTTGGAGAAATTTCAAGATTGCTGAAAAAATCTTGGTCTTTATTGACACTGCTTTATGTATTCAGGGTCTATAAAATTGTATCCATGTTTCAGAATTACCAAAAGAATATCGTTCAGTTCAGGTAATAGAGAAGAGGTAGACAAAAAGTACTGTCAGTTTGGAAGAAATTCTAGGGTGTGAAAAGTTATTTGCCGTTTCCAATTCATCGGAAATTTACTGAACACCAAAAACATTTTTCTATTGTGGTTTAAAAAAGCTTTACATCCTCTGATAAAATTACTTTTTAGGATAAAAATCTTTTTTTTTCGTTGAAGTATCAAAAAGTATGACAAGCAGGCACATATAAATTCCCGTGCTTTTTCAATTACACAAACACCTTGGTGGATATTGAAACTGCCTTATGTATCCAAATTCTACAAAACGTATCCATGATTCAGCCTTACCAAAAACTATCGTTCCGCTCTGGTAATAAAGAGGTCGACAAAAGGCTGTCATTTTGGAGAAACTTCAAAATAGCTGAAAAAATATCTCCACTTCATTGGAAGTTAATTGAACACCAAATGTGGTTGAAAAAAACTCTACATCCCCTATTAAAATTATTTTTTATGTTACGAGCCTTTTTTTTATTTTTATATCATCAATACATCAAATAACGCTTTAGATTCTTTTACAGACAACAACCAAAGCTTCATTTGTTATCATGTCTTGAATTACTCATCACTATTCGTGGGTGCATGCATTGGGTTACATTCCTGCAACCAGTTTTAAGAGATAATAATCGATTATATTATGATTTTAGTAGCTGAAAATGTAAAAAAAAATCTACTATAATCAATTGTTAATCGATTATAGTCTCTTGAAATCCGTATTAAAGTATTCTAAATTTCAGTAAAACTAATATCAATTATAACCTCTTGGAATTTATCACGATTACAATTGATTATAAATCATTTAAGGACCTAATTTTGGTAATTATAATCAATTATAATCGTGAAAATATCATCACAATAATCCGTTATAATCGATTACTTACGCCTAAATTTGGATGTGGGTTGTTTACCTGAAGACTATGATTTTAAATCATTTTCAACAGTTCGTGTTAGAAATTTATCAAATTAAAAAACCCAAATCCCATTTTGGAGGAAAATCAGGCAAAAATTGTGACTTCAATGTATGGCCACGTTCAGTTAATTTTATCAAACAGTTTCAGACTGATTTTCATTTTGCAACTGAAAAATTTTCAACTCTCAACTGTTTTTGTAAAAGGAAGAGACTCCTTTAGAGAAGCAAAAGCAATCACTTTGTTAATGCCGACTGTTGCAGATGTAAAAAAGATTGCCCAGGAATTACGCAACAAAAAATACAGAGAGTCCTCCAGGTTTTTATAAATTATTGGACAAATTGGCTCAAATTTTCAGATTTACCACATTTTTTCTACAGTTTTCTCATGAACGGTTCAATAAATATCAGCAACGTCTTGTCACACTTCTTGATACAAAAAATTGAATTACTCTTTTGATGATATGAAGCTGAAATTAAAAAAAAAAGTCTAAAATTAAATTAAAAACAACAACTAAAATTTTTGAGCGAAAACAAAAGGGCCACCTCTGTCAATGCCAATGAGGCTATAATTGTGGCAACCATTGAAAAGGGTTAACAGACAGTCCCTTAACTCGTATGAAGCAAGCTTTATATTCATAATTACTTTATGGAAATAATGATCATTTGTGCTCCTGTAAGCCCCCCCCCCCACTTTTTGAACAAAGTCCAACATGAACTGGAAAAGCACTCCCGATGCTCAACTATCTACCTTGTGCCTTGAAGCGTAATTTTAGGTGTATTATCACAAGCACTTTTAACTTGGCGCAGCCAGCATCCGAGGATTTGATGCGTAATACGAAGGAAATGTGTGCTAAACAAATGAAATGTCAATATAAATTAATAGAGCAAAATGGGCAAGAGTAAATTATTGTCAGCGGAAAAAGAAGAGATGCTCAAAAAACGCTTAGAAGAGCTTACTCTCCAACAAAATTCGCCAGAAAAAATCATGTAAGAGCGCTCACCTAGAATCAGGGATGCGCCTAAAATTAGGGCAAATGCCACTTTAAATGATTTTTCTATACGTGCCAGACGTGCCAGACTTTTTATACTTGAGTTTTATACGTGCCAACATTTAGACAAACAGTGAAGAAGCAAAAAATTGCTCTCTACGTTGTTTTGTCGACGATGATATTTTACACTATATTGAGGAGGGGGTCATAAATTTTAGCACGGACGATATATGGCTACATTTGCATCCTACATCGAAGGTGTAAACGGCTTTAGGTGTAAAAAAAACTAGGTTTTAGCCTGTCTCAAGGAGCTCTACATTGCTTGCGATTATGTTGATAATGACGATTGCCACAGATTAGCAGATTTTGAGAGACAAGGTTGCGACTGGATTGCACTGTAACCAAACTCAACACACGCGTCTCGTTGTTCAGAACTTGACCCTAGACGAAGCCGTAAAAATCATTTGAGCAAGTTAAACCACAACTTGAACAAATGGTTGAACAAAAATGTATTTCATCCAATTATTTTTTCATCTAAGAGTAGTTGTCAGCAAAAAAGGTACGACAGATAAGCGCATACATGAATTATTGCTATCGGCAAAAAAACTTGTCTTCGAAAAACCGGAAGCAATTTTCTTTGGCTTGTGTGTAAAAAAGCTGGTTGGACAATTGATCCGGCGAATACAAAAGCACTGCGGGAATTTCCAACTCCTTGAAATCGAACAGACGTGAAAAGTTTTTCGGCTTCCTACAGCAGTTTTTGGTTTTTTTAAGGAAATATAGCAAAATTTACTGAACCTTTGCGTCCAATGCTAAAGGGCTCTAATCGTTCAGATGGGAACCTGTCTATCGAGAAGCATTCACAAATGTATGCCAAGAGCTGTCAAAGCCTTCAGTCTTGACTTGTTATGATCACAATGCAGAGCTTAAACTGGAAACAGATGCAACTCGTGTTGGTGGCCTAGGATATCTGCTATGGCAAAAAGCCATCGCTTATAGCTTATAGCGGTCATTTGGGCTAACTGGAGTTTTGATGCCTTTTTTAGCAGATCACAATTCCAGCCAGTCATTGAACATCGGCCGCTCGTTCTAACACTTGGCAGTTATTAGCTTTCGCAAGTAGAAAATCCCAGAATTTTACGCCTTCTTTTGAACCTTAAGGTAGCTATTCTTTCTCAACTACCTGGAAACAAGGCAGGGAAAAAAAGGCTGATTCTTTTCTAGAGCTCCACTGCAAAATCCCGTTCCGGAAAAAGAACACACCGAACAAGAACATGAGGATAAACCGGCGATGATCCGGCTTATGACCGAAGCCTCTCAGTCGTTGCCCAATTGCCTGCAAGAAAGAAGCTTTCGCGAGGCACTAGAGCACGCTCCCTTAAACAAACACCTGCAAAAACAAATCATTGAGGGTATCCTCAAACAAATAAATTAGATGCGGTCTCAACAAAAGGCATTCTGGCCAGTCTTCACAAGTCTACATAATTCAGACAACCTAAATTATATTGGGTCTCGTTTGTTAGTTCCTAGAGAAAATGAGATCTCAAGTACTCAATGATCTTCATTCTACTCATCAAGGCCTAATTGGCAATTTGCTTAACGTGACTAATAACAAAGCGAATGAAGTTTTGGGATGAGTTGAATGTAGTGCTTATTCGCCGTCTATTCCCAAGGAATTTATCATAAATGTTGAGGTTCCCAAGTTACTCTTCCAATCTGTATATGCAGATTCGTTCAGTTTAATGATCTGAATATCTGAGCGTGACAGATAGAAAGTTAAATTGGACTTGCATCACAAACACAGGACGAGCTACTAACACGGCTTATGTTATCAACGCCTTTCGAGCTTGGTTTTCTCATGTTGGGGTTCCAAGCCTTCTTACCACAGATGGAGGTCCAGTTTTTCTCGGAAATTTCTAAATTTTTTTGCAAACATTGGCTTATCAGGCATGAAATGTCGTCCCCGCACTGCCATCAATGGAACAGTTGTACAGAGTCAGCTTTTCAGTGAACACAACGTCTCCTTCAGAAAGTACATCAGATAAAGGCTTAGATAAAGAAGCGTTTCACTGAGGGTTGTTAGAACTTAGAAACACCCCCAATGAAACTGAAGTTTGTCCAGCACAAATTATTTTTGAACGATCTCTCAAAAACTTTGACATTGCTGGTCATCGCTCGTTTTGTCAGTTTTTAAAGAGAGCAGAGTAGATAGATGAGAAAGCCAACTTGTTGCGCGAACGTACTGCGGGTCACTACAATAAAAGTGCCAAATCTTTGCCTGCGTTCAGAATTGGATCGCTTGTAAACATTCAAGATCCTCAAAGTTTTTTAGGGGACAAACTTGGTGCCATTTTTGCAATTGGTTGCAACAGAGATTGTTTTGTTAACACCGAATTTGGACAGGAGGCGTAACATGAGATGTCTGAAGCAATACAAACCTTCAACAGGTGTTATAGAAAACTTCGATAGTGGTCATCCGGCCGCTTCAGTACAAAGTCTCGAGCCAAATTCAGCTAACACTGAAAATATGGCTCCAGACAACAGCAGCTCACCTTGGCAAAATGTAGATTCAGTCAGTGTGTGAAAAAGATATCTAAAAGAAGACAGGAAAAAGCCAGCCTGGTTCGAGGCTCTAAATTGAGGCCAACATCATTGACATTTGCCGAGATATAGTGCGTCAAAACTTGGTTGTTTCGTAAAAATGAGTTGATAGATTAGTTGTTAGATACTTAGTGCCAATAAATATATTTGTTGGTCAATCTTTGACCAAGAGAATATAGAGTGGATAGAACGGAATAAATAAACATCTAACAAACGATGTAGCAAAACAACAGAGTGACCACGCACAGCGTAGCACTCAATATAGGCCAATTCAGTGACCTTGAAATGGAACTGGTAATGAGACCGTAATGTAACTGCAAAAAGACAAGTTATAAGCGAGGTACCGAAGGTCGCCTCATGACAATCATATAGCGGCCTGACTGTGAAGACACGGTGGGTGTTAATGGAATCAGTTAACGTTTTTATATTGCTATAAAAATCAAAGTTGATTCAGTAGTTCTTAGGCTTGATTTACTTCCATTTTATGTTTTTTTTTATCTGGGTATAATTTAATTCTTATTCGATTACTTGGATCTATTGTGTCCAAGTGTATTCTGTTCTACTTCAAACGACTTAAGGCGAATACCACTCTTAACCGACGGCTCTATGAAAGAGTCATACTATTTTGTTGGTACATGACCCGGCAGTTTCAGCGCAATCTTTGAATGACTAAAAAAGCCAAATTTATTCCGTTTTTGGGGTAGAATTTCAGGCCCGAATTTTGAAAAACGATTAACTTGTTTTAATTTAGCTTGAATTTTAAGCAACTTTTGTCTTCATCATTTTTGTCTAATCAACCGAGTTTGAGAAAAAACCCTTTTAAATTGCATTTTTTAGTGTTTTGTCCGAATATTTTAAATTAGACTAGTGGACAAAATTAAGCGCAAACTCAGGATTTACTCTGTAAAATGCCTGTTTTCAATTTACATTTTGGACAACACTTTCGAAATTCAGTAAGATTTTTACATAGACCAAGAGCAAATGATCAGAGTTACCATCAGTGAAAGTATCAATATTTGGTTTCCATGACTTACCAATGTAATCCGGGTCTGAAAATGCCAGTTTTCCCCATCTGCACTAAGTTAAATACTTCGCATGAATGAGTAACAAACGTCTAATCTGAGCTGAGTAAAAAATTTACACTGATTGCTTCCATGTTCTCGCTGGCTGAGAATGTTTCACGTTGCATGAACTCGCTTATTCAAGAAAGATTTCACTCTGATGCAAAACTTAGTGCAGATAAGGAAAACTGGCATTTTCAGACCCGGATTACAATGGTAAGTCATTGAAACCAAACATTGATACTTTCACTGATCGTAGCTCTGATCATTTGCTGGTGGTCTATGTAAAAACTTAACGAGTTCCAAAATGTACATTGAAAACAGGCATTTTACAGAGTAAAATTTAGAATTTCCGCTTAATTTTGTCCCTTAGTGTAGCACTGCAACCTGCATCAAATCAAAATCAAACGGAAGAGAGTTGAATTACTACTTTTGTCTCACCAGTTGATGTTGTTTGAAGATATTGGAGTCGGTGCTTGATTGGACGGTATCCAGTTGCGTCATCATCGTCATCAGCGCCATTGCAGCCATTGCGGTCGAGAAGGCTGAACAATTTACAGATCATTTTGATGTTATCATGATTTACCAAATTGACTACGATTGATTTGACCAATCAGCATCAAAGACCGTTGAAGGCACAATAACAAGGGCGGATTTAGGGGGGAGCGGGAGGGAGAGGGGGCGGACGTCTTCCCTCAGGGATCCGACCCCCTGCCGACCCAAAGGGGTCTCTTTGTACTATTTTGAAATATCCATTTTTGGCGGCGAAACCTAAAATTTTTCTAAAGGCGCCATAGGCACCACATATATTATTTTTGAGGGGGGAGCGCGGGCCAAAAAAAACGCGATTTTTTTGTCAAAATTTTCCAAAAAGTGCTCAAAAACGGCTTTTTTACCTGCTTTTTTAAACATTTGCCTGCGGCGCAGAAAATCTGGCCAAACCAGCGTCTTTTTAGTGCTTTAGGAGAGCTCGGAAAATTTATTTGATCGACCTAAAAAAGTCGAAATTTTTGAATGGTGGAGGCGGGAAGGAAACTGGAAAAGAGCCGAAAGTTTGAAAGACGCGGTTTTTTAAAGTAAGAAACCGTCTCCCTCTAAATATTTTTCCCGTACCCATTTGAAGTGTTCCCCATTTGCTACTAATTTACTAATTTAGCCATTTTTGGTCGAACAGCTGTAAAAGTTTTCTGCAAACGTCTACGCCGCAATGTATGCTGATTTTGAGGGGGGGGGGGGGGCTATATTATTTTTGCTGCAAAATGTGGCTCTTTTCCACCTCCCCCCACATTTCAATTTCTCCATTTTCTTAGTTTCTTTTTTTTGTGTTGCGTGTTGTTATGACTGAACGCGTCATATTCCTATGTAAGACTTGTATGTTCACAATAGTTTTTCACTTAGCTAAATTTCAATGCGCTATTCCTATGTAAAATTAGTTTTTCAAAACTTAAATTCAAATGTTGGGGGAGTCGAAAACATAGCCATAAATTGTCCGATTGGTCTGCCCAAAACGGACAGAGGGTCGTGATATCACTTGCCCATTTCCCTTGAAGGCCGGGTTGATAAACTTGATACTAATTTAAATTTGTCACTTGCAGAAACATGGAGTTAAAAAAGGGCATGTTATCAAATTGAAAACAGATGTGAAAATTGAGAAAGGTTAAAAAAATATCACGCTCAAAATCTGAACAAAAGGAACAATTTTTCTCAAAATAAAAAAAAGTAAAAAAAAAAACAAAATTCTTATATAAAACCAGTATATTAGTGAAAGTCTTCTTCTAATTTTGAAGCTTTTTCGGTGGGGCCTTTGTACTTAGAAAATATAGCATGTAAAGCAATGGCTGTTTATGAAAAAAGAAGGGCCGGCTAACTTATGATTTAGATCAATTTATCCACGCGGGATAGGACCAACATCTACATGCTTTTCAGCTCTTTACGGAGAAACTGCTGTTGGTCCTCTGGTTTACGGTTGATTTTTTTGGCTGCGTACCGTTACCTAACTCTAAAGCAGCAATCACTAATCATGGTGGGCCTCCCACACACTTCACCACCGCTAGTTAAAAAGTACGAAAGGGCTGGAATAAAGGATGAAAAAGGTGAAAAAAAAAGGAGAATAAAACCGGGTAAGCAGTACCTGTAATTGCTGTCAGCCGCTCCATTTTGGTGGATGTGTTTTTGTTGTATGATCGCTAGCAACGACTGTTAGTTTATCAGACTAAAATATTCGTGTTTTCGATTCTTGCCGATTTTACTCTGCATCGGCGGTTAACTTCTGGGAGATATCTTTTTTGACTTCTCACGTCCAAAATGCCGCCAAAAATTACACGATTTTTAAGTGAACTAATTTGGAGCGCAAAGAAAAAACTCAAAAGAATGGTCACGGAAATGTTTCATTAAAAACCGACTCTTTATCAACCCCTACCTCATCACATCAGGGCTCTTTCCCAGTTCCCCCTCCTTGATTTTTTCTGAAAATCAATATAAGAAAGTCTGTTAAAAATGATTTTTCATGTTATAAACTGCGTTAAAACGTTACAGCGTGACCAGGTGAACAAACTTTCACAACATTTATCACATGCAAATTGCCGTGTGAACAATTTACGAACCGTTTTATCTTTTAATTTTACGAGGGGGAGGGGGCGGGAAACTGGAAAAGAGACCACATCAGCATCAAATTTATGGTAAAGCGAGGGGTTTCATTAGGTTAAGTTTGAGAACCAAATATGTCTGTCATGGTAAAATCTGTCTTTTTTTAACAATCGGACAAAGGTAAGCAAAATTTTCAAAGAAAAATTTTCTGGTAGGGGAGGGAGGGAAGGAAAAAGAGCTAAATGATCAAACTCTAGTTTTCAATTACAGGTTCCCGACCAGTAATAAAAAATAATAATGCACCCCCACCATAATTTTTTTTCTCGAAATTTACAGAGCTGGGCTCTTTTTCCTTTTGCCCCCCACCTCACACGAGCTTCAACATATTAGTGTAACGAGTGGTTTTACGAGGTTGAGTATGAAGACCAAATATGTTGTTTGTGGCCTTTTTAGTCTGTATGTAATTTTTCATAACAATCGGACAATGTGGTCAACAAATTTACATGTAAAAATTTGCAGGTGGGGGGAAAAGGAAGTAAGTAAGTAATGGTAAGTAAAATCGAAGAGAGCAATTCATTTCGAGGCCAAACTGTGCCTTTTGGGAAGTGTAAGCGGATTCCACTACAAGAACGCTCCCTTTGTTCTTCTTTTATTATTTCATTTCCTTTGATTGTTCCAACAAAGTTTTAACATGTTTAAAGACTTCTCCCTGGAATCCAGCAAAATACAGACACAAAATGTGCGCCCATCCATTGCACAGTTTGGCCTCGTAAGGTTGGTTTTTTTCTCAACTCCTCACACCTGCTTTAGATAGATGTTAGCGCGGCTAATTATACGTCTGTCTTATAATGTAGTCAATTCATAAAGAGCCTTTTGGGTTCGTTTTTAGCAAAAACGTTACTTGAAACTAAGAAGTTCCTTTAACCCTAAGAATTAAAACTTGAACTCTATTAAGTCTTGTTTCGGTTTTTTGCTTAAGTTTCTTTGTTAGCCGTATTTGATGAACTTTCTTTCTGTTCAGCCTCAACTTATTGCAATAAAACATGATATATTGAATTGTTCGCAAAAAATGTTCAGGTTGATGAGAGATGTTTAACCGCCCATTTTTCGCAGTTGCTACAAATCATGAAAGCTTATAAATGAAAATCAAATGTTCGAAATATGGGAAAAATGTTGCCAAATATTCTGGAAACCCTGAAATAAAATGTTATTTGTAGTTTTTCCCGGCTGTTTAAACGACCGTCCTTATTGTCAAAGGTGTCTTTTTGTGCCTGACTCGGGAAAATTTTCAAAGTAATCGGAAAAAGTTCAATTTATTAGAAAAATATGAGTTTTTTGTCGGAAAAAAGGAGTGATTATGCGGAAAAAATAAAGTTTTCCAACAAAAAAATGATCAAGTAAGGTATTAATTTAGCTTGAAAACACGTTATTCTTTCCAACGCTGTCCCCTCTGGACGAAACAGTTAGTTTGTCAACAAAATGTAGTAGCTGAGGGGAGGAGGGGAGTTGTTGAAAACAGAGATAGAGGACAGGTACTCGCTCATCAGTCCTGAGACCAACCACGCCAGACTGGCATTCTTAGCTCAGTACTCACATGACTTTTCTTCTATGTCAACCGAGGTCTTAGCCAACAGCAAGATGACCTTGCGACGGTACTGAAAATCTGGCAATCTGCATTACAACTACACGCTGACTGACATTGGACACAAAAAATTACAAGAAAAGAAAAACGGTCAAATAAAAGTGAGAACGTTAAATTTTAGTCCAAATTTGACTAACCTCGGTGATTTTTTCATAAAGTATTAGTCAGGAAAAAAAATTGCTTGGAATATTCGGCTCCTATACAATATACCGAGCAAATTATAGTGCTACTTATCTGTTCCCCACCCGCTATTTTTTTGATCTATCAGGCAAGCTATTGCAAACTTGAACAAGGACAGTCAGTTACTGAGCCAGTAGCACAAAATGCTCCGACCATATTTGTATAAAACAAAAAAAGTTCTTTTTCAAATTGTATTCAATTTTTCTGCTTCTGGTGTGATAAAAGAATCTGAACGAAAATTTAGAACATAATCGACAGTAATACCAAAATAATCAAATGGGAAAACATTTTTTTTGAGAATTGACCTTTTTTTCGAAATCTTTTTGCAGCTTTTCGAACTTTAAACAGTTTTTCCCTTTCTGATTTAATTTTACTCAACAAAACTAGCTTCAGTCGCTTATTATCAAAATTTGACCGCTTGAAGAAGCAATTCTTAGCTTAAGAGCTAATAAATTGATTTATTGTGAGCCTTCTACCTCACTGAAAGCTAGAAAAATATTCAAAACTTTTAAACCGGTTTTTCTCGACGCCAGGAAAATTGTTTGAATTGTTTCATATGTTTTTAATCTTTCTAATTGGCTGATATTTTTTCAATAAAACAGACTTGCTGGACGTCGTCATTGAGCCACGTTTCTGTAAAGGAAATTGCTATTGCTTGCGAGTTCCTGTTCATCATACATAAGAAATCATCGAAGTTATAATTTGAAGATTTTATGTTCTGCACTAAACCAGTGATAAGTTCAATTTTTTTTATTGAATTTGATTGCTTGTGCAACACATTGAACATAGAATCAAAAGTTTTTACAGGGGTTGTTTTGCAATTTGAAATCAAAGCTGAACAAAACATACTAAAGACGAAAACCATGAAATACCTTTTCATCATTTTAATTTAATTGCTGTTATAAATTAGGTATCCGAGAGTCATGTTTAAAAAAATCTCAAAGTTTGATTCCTAAAAACTTTGAAAAATTTTGTTCATGGAAAAGTCATTTTTTGTGTTTTTGTTATATCAAATATTTTTATATTAGATTTAATATTTTTTTACTTAATATATATAATTTTCTTAAATTACCTAGAAATTCACTTTTTTGCCGTTTACTCAAAATCTAGTATAAGTTTTGGCTATCAAAAAATCTCCAAGTAGTATTACAATCTAATTTAGTCTTTTCGATTTCATGTCTAAGAACATGAAGGATGGGCAAGGCTGAAAATCGAAACATCAACGATTTATTTGCTCAACTTTTTGGTTGAAAATTTTTTATAACCAATAAAAAGCAGCTATATCTTTTAAGAAAAGATTTTCTACACTTGACAACATTTCTGGAGAACCTCAGGATGTTTGAATTTGCATCCACAGCCCAGCTGTTGATCCCTGATATTTCAGTGTTTTGTGTAAGTCAATTGGATAAGTAAAATCATGTATTTTGTAGTTAAAAAATTTCATATGTATCAAAATATACATTTAATTTTTGAATACGCTGCCAACAATTTGCACGAGAAGTCTAAAATTGCTATAATAAAAATATGTTTTGGGATGTTTAAATAAATTATAAAGTTTTATTCAAAAAAGACATTTTTGCCAAAGTCTTTTTACTCTCTAAATAAGTTTGAAAATACTGACGCCAGATCAAATTGAATAGGAAAACCAAGATTTTCGTCAAAAAGCAGTTCATTAAACGGTAGTTCTTTTAAAAGGTTACAATGAAAGCGATTGAAGCATCAATTTAGTTTATTTTGCTTAAAAACTAACGTTAATTATAAATTACTTCCAAAAAAAGAGATGCTGATTTTTTAAAGCTCGCTAAATTTCTACCCATCCCAAACTTCATACCTACACAAAAGTACTGATGGTTTCAATTTTCAATTGGGCCTTTTTGGCTTATTGGCAAGAACCAAGATTTTCACTCGGCCAATCGGGCTTAAGTTGCAAAGCATGTGCATCAACCACAAAGGAGAATTTTTTAAATCATATTATTTCAACTCTACAACACTAGCGGAATCGACTTAGGTAGTTTTAAAACTTTTTCAGAGTCTGTTTTTGGGTTTAAAAACTTGCCGACATCCCACAACCAATCCATTCCAGGATACCATTTATAAATCAAATAAAGAACAAGATCACCCAAATCTATTTCGAATTCAGCAAAAAATTAAACAAAAACTTTGACAAATTTTGAGCTCATTTTCAGCTGTGAGGGATGCATCAGTTTTTTTTGAAAGTTTTGGTTTCAACTCTTTCACTAAAAATTGCCTCGTTTCGAGACAAATTTAGTTGCTCAAGATTTTTAACTACCAAATAAACGAAGTTTCTAATTTTTCGCCAAAAAGCTTCGTTTTAAGGTTGTTTTCAGCAGATATTTAGCTGTGGGGTGATGTATCAATTTTCTAAAAGTTCCTTTTTAATCATTTTGTTAAAACCAAAACTGCAGTGTTTCCGGGCAAACTTAGTTTTTTAAGGTTTTCGATTAACAGCAGACCCATTTCTTTTTTCCCCCCAAAAAAATTGCGTTTTTAGGCTGTTTTCAGCAGATTTTTAGCTGTGGAGTGATGCACATTTTTTTCTTCATCTTTCGTCAAACTAAAAGTTGCAATTGTTCCGGGCAAATTTTGTTAATCTAGACATTTAAATACCAAAGCTAACGCTCTTTTATTTTTTCGCAAGAAAAATCTGCGTTTTTAGGTTGTTTTCAGCAGTTGGTTGCAACAGTTGTTTTACTTTAAGGCTAACTTAACAGTTTTGTCTAACCGAAGTTTTCATCAGCGCTGATTCACGGATTTATCATGATTAAAATAACCACGATTATTGCTGAAAATAATAGCCATGAAATAACCCTAAAACATCGGTAAATTTTTTCAGAATTTTGAGATATGCCTGAATTATCCATAAATATCACTACAAAACTGAGATATTGCTGAATCAGCGACAATGTTTCCTGTCAGCTCAACCCGGGAATATTTTCGTTTAACAGGGTTGCATGAACACCTAAATGATTAATATGCTTGATTTGACTAACTACAGTGAATTTTTTTATAAAGTGATAGTCAGGGGAAAATAAATAGCTTGGTATATTCGGCTCCTGTACAAAATACCGAACAAATTATAGTGCTACTTATCTGTTCCCCACCCGCTAATTTTTTGATCTTTCAGGCAAGCTTTTGCAAGTTGCAAAAGGACAGTCGGTTACTGGGCAAGTAGCACAAAATGCTCCGACCATATTTGTGAAAAAAAAAGTTCTTTTTCAAATTGCATTCGTTTTTTTCTGCTTGTGGTTTGATAAAAAAATCTGAACGAAAATTTAGAATGTAATCGACACTAAAACTGAAATAACCAAATATGAAAATATTTTTTTGAGAATTGACCATGAGTTTTTTCAAAATTTTTCCCTGACTGATTTATTTTTACTCAACAAAACTAGCTTCAGTCGAAAATTATCAAAATTTGACAGCTTGAATTAAGCAATTATTAGCTTTAAAGCTACTAAAATGACCTAATGTGAGCCTTCTAGAAAAATAATCAAAATTTTTAAACCGGTTTTTCTCGACGCCGGGAAAAATTTTCGAATTGTTTCATATCGTTCGAATCATGACTGAAAAGAATTCAAAACGATGTTTGTGGTGGAAAACTAAAAAACACCTGAATACCATATCCTTCCCATTTTTTGAATGGAGGAACAAACAATGACAGCTGTTTGCTGGGCTAGTAGCATTGAAGTTCAGCCTTCAAAAATTAAATACAAAATTTCAGTTTGTTAGAATTGTGTCGTTTTTAATGAGATTATCTGAAGATCTAAACGCCAACATTTTTTGATAGTTCTAGTGTTGAGGCGAGATTTTTGCAAAGAAAAACAGATTGATTGAAGAAAAACAGTTAAAATGTGAAAACTGGTTAAACTACACAACTTATCAAACTCATACAAGATCAACTGGTGATGACTAACTAATTTATTAGTCAGTATTTAATTAATTGGTACCTCTCTGAGTTTGTCAAGTCTAAAATTTTTAAACGTTCTTAATGCATTCCTCAACACTCACTACTTCTTTTCAATCTTCAGTTTCAAACCTCAAATCAAATCTCACTCTTTTACTACCATTTTTTATTTTAGTTGCTCTACTTGTGAGTCTTAACAAGTTATTTGCCCAGATTTTTAGTCAATTCTGAAGTTCTTTTTTTTTTCATTGTTTTTTGTTTCTAATTTTTGGCTAGCAGCCTTTAGCAGCGATAAACTTGGAACTGGCGGCTTATATTTGAAAGTCTGAAGGTTGCATCTTTGCATCATTGTATCATTTGTGCCTAAAAGTGCCCAATATCACCAGACTTTTGTATCTGTTGCTCAAAAGTAAAAGCAACTTTGTTGTTATTGTATCTATTCCGGTTTTTCAGTCATTGCTTCAACTGCGCTTTATTTCCTGCAAAAAATTAAAAAATTCTTCAGCAAGGATTTCTTGCTTTTGTGAAATAAACAATTAATCTTTTTGAAAAAATTCATTTTTTCGCCAGAGTACAAATTAAAGTCATTGGTCTAAAGTTGTTCAACTCTGACTGCGGTCCATTTTCAGGGAAATTATGAGCTTTTCTTATGATGTTACAGTTAAGAATAAGATTTTCGACCTTAAGTTGTTGATTAGGATTTATATCCATTCGCAAATAACGTGATTCGTTTTTCTTCTTCAGAAAAATGCTTTATTCGTAGGTGTATCGACTATCCTTGGCTTTAAGACACTTAATTATTTTGCAACTTCCAGTCGCATTAGTGTCTTCCACAATTTTTTTGAACTTATATTCTTTTTGTGTGGGAAATTTGCAGTCAGTTTGTGCTGTTCAGATAACTGTTCTCAAATTGATGCCAAATGAAAACTTCAGGTGTCGGATAATGTTCTAGAGTTGCCTGTTTTTGTTTTTGTTTCAACTTTACCACTGCTAAATTTCTATTGTTATCTTTCTATTTATCAGTTTTTAAGTTGGATGATTTTTCCAGTTTGATAGTGTGTGGCCTTGTTTTTACGACCAACTAATGTAGCATGCTTCTTTATTTTTGCAAGAGTTTTACTGTTTTCATTGATGGATTATCTTTAATGCGGCAGTGAAAATAGTTTTATTGTTACAAGTGTTGTTTAGTAGATTTGTGACCCAGCGTTTTTGGTCTGAGCCTTTTTTGTGGGTTTTTGGAGTTATTTGTCGGAGTGTTCTGCTATGATTTCAAGAGACTCTATTTTAAATTTACATCTAAATTCTTCACTATTTTACTCGCCCAAATTATGAATTTATCCTAGAACTAACAAGTTGTGACTTGCTTTTACCAAAAAGATTCAGTTTCTAATTGAGTCTATTTTCTTTTTCGTATTATGGGCGGTTCGTCAATGCTCCGATTAAAGACATTTGTAGAATAGTCATCCTAACTGATCGGTGATCCGAAGTTTTAACATAATCTACAATCGTTTCTGTATAAATATTAGCAATGAAATTTTCAAAGCAAATTGCCCTGTTCAGTATTTCAGCAGTTTTTTTTAAATCATTGAAACGTTGTATGTCAAATACACTTAGCGGTCTCTTCAGAGTGGATCCTACATTATTGCTTTTAGGTATATCAAAGTTAAAATTGCCGCACAATGATTCCATGTTGCTAAATTGCATTTGGACTGATGCTACGTATTCTAAAAACACTTTTCTTGATTCAATCGTGGTTTTTTGTTTAGTTTTGTTGTGCCTTTGTCAACTTGATTTCAATCGTTTCAATTTGTACTTAATCAGATTTCATTTTTCCAAGTTGATCCGTCCCTGAAGTTTAATGAATGAGTGTGGCTATTCAACCTCATCTGCGCAATTTCTTAATATATCTAATTGGGTGATATTTTTTCCCTAAAACAGACTTGCTGGACGTCGTCATTGAGCCACAATTCTGTAAAGGAAATTGCTTATGCTTGCGAGTTCGTGTTCATCATACATACAAAATCATCAAAGTTATCATTCGAGGATTCTGCACTAAATCAGTAATAGGATCATTTTTCGTTTGTTATTTGATTTGATTGCTGATGCAACACTTTCAACTTAAAATCAAAAACTTTTACAAGGGTTGTTTTACAATTTGAAATCAAAACTGATCAACATATGCTAAAGACGAAAAGCATGAACTACTTTTATTTATATGTTGTTAAAAACCAGGTAACCGAGAGTCGGCTTAAAAAACAAATCACAAAGTTTGATCCCTAAAAGCCATAAAAAGTTTTGTGTATAGAAATGTCAGTTTTTGTATTTTTGTTACTCCAATTAGATATAATTTTTTTTCGTTTTTTTGTATATATAATTTTTTAAAATTACCTAGAAATTCACCTGTCTTGCAATTTACTCAAAATGAAGTATAAGTTGTGGCTAGCAAAAAATCTCAAGACAGTATTACACTCTAATTTGATCTTTTAGAGTTCATGTCTAAGAACATGAAGTAAGGGCGAAGCAGAAAATCGAAACACCAAGGGTTTATTTGCTCAATGTTCTCGGCTGGAAATTTTTTAATAAACGATAAAAAAAAGCAGCAACTTCTTGTTGGGAATATTTTTCATACTAGCCAACGTCTGTGGAGAACCTCTGGATGCTTGAATTTGCATCCACAGCCCAGCTGTTGATCCATATTATTTCAGTGTTTTGTGTAAGTCATTGGGAAAAATAAAATCAAGTAGTTTTTTGTGAAAAAATTTCAGATGTATCAATTTATACAATTAATATTTGAATACGCTGCCACAAATTTGTTCGAGAAGTCTAAAATTGCTATTCAAAAAAATCTGTTTTTTTGTTGTTTTGCATATTTATAAAATTTTGTTCAAAAAAACATTTTTGTCAAAGTCTTGTTACTATCTAAATAAATTTGAAAATACTGACGCCAGATCAAATTGAAAAGAAAAACCGAAACTGAGAAGTAAGCAAACTTCCTGTTTTCACATGTCAGAAACTGTTTGTGTTTGATAAATGTATCAGAAAATAAACAAATTTTTTGACAAATAAACCACTATATCATGATTCGGTTCACCATAGTTTTTCAGTTCACATCAGTGTGTTTTATTTTTTCCTTTGCATGATTTTTCATGTAGTTTTTAATATCGCTTCAGCTTTTTATTTAACATTAGCGTATTGTCACTTTTCTGTTGCATACTTTGTAATCAGGCAAAGCATTTGATGCAGCAGGAATTTTGTTGTTAGCATTGTTTCCCTTTGGAAAAGTTTGTTCGAGTACATAATTTGCTTTGAGCGTTAAAAAAGGAAAAAAAAACTTTTTGGAGAAATTTTGAAACGATTTTTATCAAAAATTCTTGGTGTTGCCATCAAAAAGTAAAAGTAATAAAATTTTCATTTTTGCAAACAGTTGACAGGCGTTTTTTTGCCAAATCTTTTTTCTTTTTTTTTCAGGACGATACTTCGGTTTATATGCCAAAACTAGAAAAAATTCTTTTAAAATTTGACGATACCATTTTAGCAAAAACGTAGAAATTTTGTTTCATAGACTTAGTTTGCGGAATTCTATGAGAAGCATTTTTTGTCTTTTCGAGGGCAACCTGAATTTTGTTTAAAGGGGAATTATCTACGTTCGACTAATTTTGATTTTTTTATCTCTCTGTTTGACTTCGACCTGCGGAAATACGCGTTGATTTATTTTGGACTAGCGGAAAACTAGTTGAAATTACTAGTTGGTTTGATTTGAACCTATGGCCTCCGATTACAATTATTTTTAAACCAGACGCTTGAATTTGGACGTCAAAATACGCAACTTTGAGTTAAAACGTTTGGGATGGTTTTTTGGAACGCTAATATATTAAAGCTTAGAAATGAATTTTCGTTTTAAAGTTGCTTCTTCAAAACTTTCCAGCTTACAAGTTCAGTTCAATAAAGTTTTCCGGTCAAAAAGGCGGATTGAGTAAAATCTATAGAATACAATAAAAAGTTTTAGTATGTAAGAGTTTTCCGAATCGCTAGGTTCAATATTTCTCTAGCGATACAGATCAATTGAATCAAATTTCAAAATCAGAATGTTCCCAGTCCGAACTTAACCGGGAGACCACTTTACTTGAGTTGAGAGCCTAATTCAAAAAAAATTTTGCACGCGATTCAGCAAATTGGTTATCGCGATTTTGCACGCGATTCTTATTCAAGGTCTATCGAGCAATATTGGAATATTTGTCACCAAAAACTATCTAGCCTACCTGCTACCGGTTTTATATGCCTAAAATCATTTAGTTTAGAGAGCTAAGCAACCAAAAAACATCCTTATTGTTTTGAGTTTTCAAATTTTGCAAACTTTGGGGGACTGGTTACAATATCTGCATTTACAGATTTTAACCTAATATTTGGTCTCAACTGCATTTTTATGTCTAACAAACCAGCACCAATTACATGTGCGGCATGATGCACTTGTTTTGTCCGCTTGAGCGCTTATCGTTTCCGGAAGTACACTAATTGGGACAACAACGATGTTGCTCTATATCTGCGACTGCACCTTTCCTAGATCGAAAACTACAACATTCAAGTTTTTCAACAAAAATTGTTTGTAAAACTTGCTTTTATCCTAACACCATCTGACAAGGCCATTTTTGGCATTCAACTCCAACTAGTCAACCAAAGATAAGTCAGAACAAATTGACGCCCTTCTGTCAAGATCAAGTAACACTTTTATTATGGTTTTCTACTGTTCTTCGAGTTTTATTATTTAATCCATTCTTGCTTAAACTGAATCAGTACTCCCATATGAAGATCTCGGGATAACTAAATTTATGTATGGGAAAATTTTTCGGAAAAAAGAGTGTATGTGACAGTGTTCTGCGCCTTGTGGACCTCCATAAACTTCGGAACTGAGTTTTTGGAATGCTTTTTTGTAATCCGAGCCTTTTCGTATTGTGGAGAGACACTGAGACCTAGCGGAGGGAAAGTGGTCAACCCCACAAAGCATGTCAACAAAAACTTTTTGAGACTTCTACAGAATTATTATTTCAACGTTTTTCTGTTTTCTGGACTCGAAATTTCTCTACATTGACAAGATATTTGTAGAAAAAGCCCTTTCGCATGGCTGACAACAGTTATCTGTAACATAGGTTTTATGATCAGAAATTGGTGGATCAGAAACTACGTTGATAATTTCTTTTTGTTCCGACGAAGATGGCCCAGGTCGATGTGCGCGACGTATGTTTCGAAATTGAAAAACGAGCATGTGCAGCAGTTTTGCGACTAAAATTTCGCGTTCGAGAAACAATTTCAAGCCCAGCACAGTCGAAACAGACCCAACTTTGGCCGAGAAAGTCGAAGCATAGGTCGAGCACACTCGAAACATAAGTCGAGCACAGTCAAAACCTACTCGCACAGGATTTCCATGGATGAAATACGATTTGATTTGAGCTTTTTTTGTCAGTTTCTAAAAAAAACAATCGGTTATAATCAGTTAAAATTGGATTATAGTGCTATTCTTTATTAAAGCATTAAAATCAATTGCAAATCAAATAAAATCAATTATGTTTCAATTTTATAATAGATAGAGACAATGAAACCCAAAGTCTTTTCTACGTTTTAAACTAAAATTGGTTATTTGTTCATCCTCACTTGTTTTCTGTGCAAATGTTTTTTTTGGTAGTGTTTTATGATAATCAATAACTCAAACTTGTTACTTTCAACAATTTTCTTCAAGTGTTCGGAAATTTTGGGTTGGACTGTTTTACAAGGGATCGCGTGCCAAAAAATTCAACTTTTTTGCCAAAATGTTCCAAAATTGACATTTTTGACCGTTTTGACCCAAAAAAAGATCAAAAGGCTTGGCGAGGGAAAGTTGGTCAAAAAATACAACCAGGGGAGGGATTGATTCAGCTGAGGTGTGGTTGCTCGGGTCGGTGGGGGTGTTTGGGTTTTCAAGGGGGCAAAGTGACAAACGTTTTATGTTCTGAGGGGGCAAAGGGGCAAACATTAGAAAGGAGAGCCTAACGGAACTGTTTTGCATGTCAAGCAGGGTTAGAAATCGAGTAGTCCGTTCACTCGCAGAAACTCTAAAATACTCATTTGATAAATGCAGCAATTCTTGCAAAAATCTACACGACGCGAAACAAAAAAGTGGAAAAAATCCTTTTTGAATAATTTTATTTCGATTATCGTTAACTTCAAAATTGATTGAAACAATGGATCTTAATCGATGTTTCAATCCTTTTTGTTGTTTGAGTGTAACATGAGAACCAATTATATTGATAACATTCTAGACAGCAAAAATCCATTATAAGTGATTTCTTCTTCTTTTTCTCAAATGCGGGTACCCAATTTCGGTCGAGAAAATCAAAACATAGGTCCAGCACAGTCAAAACACAGCTCGAGAAAAGCCTTAAAAAAGAAAAATATTGGATTATAACCAATTGAAAAGGAATATAAGTTATTTTTTTTTCGAGGCAACAAGTTCCTTCTTTAATCCATTTTAATCAATTTTATTAGAAACTTTTGCTAGCTTTTAATTCTTGCCTGAAAGTAAAACATTGCAATCAATTGAAAACCATGATAAATCTCCGTTCAGTTTAACAATATCATCATGAAGCCATGTGTCCCTATATGTGCCCCTGTGAGTTTCTGAACATGTGTTCCTATGTGTGCCCTGTGAGTATCTGAATTAATATCACTATGGGTTCCCCTGTGAGTGTTTGAATGTGTGTCATTATGTGTGCCCTTTGATTGTCTGACTATGTGTCACTATGTGTGCCCTGTTAGTAACTGAATATGTGTCCCTATACGTGTCCCTGTGAGTTTCTGAATAGGTGTTCCTATGTGTGCCCCTGTGAGTATCTGAATTAACATTCATATGGGTTCCCCTGTGAGTTTTTGATTAAGTGTCCCTATGTATGCCCCTTTGATTGTCTGATTATGCGTCACTTTGTGTGCCCCTGTTAGTAACTGAATATGTGTCCCTATACGTGTCCCTGTGAGTGTCTGAGTATGAGTTCCTACGTGTGCGTACGTGTGCCCCTCTGAGTGTCTGAATAAAGGTCTCTGCGTGCTCGTGTAATTGTCTGTATAAACGTCCCTAAGTGTGCCCCTCATTGGATTATAACCATTTGAAAAGGATTCTAGATTTTTTTTCGAGGCAACAAATTCCTTTTTTAATTCATTTTAATCACTTTTATTGGAAACATTTGCTAGCTTTTAACTCTTGCCTGAAAGTAATACAGTAATACATTGTAATCAATTGAAAACCATGATAAATCTCCGTTCAGTTTATCAATATCTTCATGAAGCCATGTGTCCCTATATGTGCCCCTGTGAGTTTCTGAATATGTGTTCCTATGTGTGCCCCTGTGAGTATCTGAATAAACGTCCCTATGTGTTCCCCTGTGAGTGTCTGAATAAGTGTCCCTATGTGTGCCCCTTTGATTGTCTGATTATGTGTCACTTTGTGTGCCCCTGTTAGTAACTGAATATGTGTCCCTATACGTGTCCCTGTGAGTGTCTGAGTATGAGTCCCTATGTGTGCCTACGTGTGCCCCTCTGAGTGTCTGAATATGTGTCTTTGTCTGCTCCTGTAAGTGTCTGTATAAACGTCCCTAGGTGTGCCCCTCATTGGATTAAAACCAATTGAAAAGGATTCTAAATTATTTTTTTTCGAGGCAACAAGTTCCGTTTTTAATCCATTTTAATCAATTTTAGTGGAAACTTTTGCTAGCTTTTAGTTCTTGCCTGAAAATAATACGGTAATACATTGTAATCAATTGAAAACCATGATAAATCTCCGTTCAGTTTATCAAAATTATCATGAAGCCATGTGTCAAGTCTCCCTATATGTGCCCCTGTGAGTTTCTGAATAGGTGTTCCTATGTGTGCCCCTGTGAGTATCTGAATTAACATTCATATGGGTTCCCCTGTGAGTTTTTGATTAAGTGTCCCTATGTATGCCCCTTTGATTGTCTGATTATGCGTCACTTTGTGTGCCCCTGTTAGTAACTGAATATGTGTCCCTATACGTGTCCCTGTGAGTGTCTGAGTATGAGTTCCTTCGTGTGCGTACGTGTGCCCCTCTGAGTGCCTGAATAAAGGTCTCTGCGTGCTCGTGTAAGTGTCTGTATAAACGTCCCTAAGTGTGCCCCTCATTGGATTATAACCAATTGAAAAGGATTCTAGATTTTTTTTCGAGGCAACAAATTCCTTTTTTAATTCATTTTAATCACTTTTATTAGAAACATTTGCTAGCTTTTAACTCTTGCCTGAAAGTAATACAGTAATACATTGTAATCAATTGAAAACCATGATAAATCTCCGTTCAGTTTATCAAAATTATTATGAAGCCATGTGTCCCTATATGTGCCCCTGTGAGTTTCTGAACATGTGTTCCTATGTGTGCCCTGTGAGTATCTGAATTAATATCACTATGGGTTCCCCTGTGAGTGTTTGAATGTGTGTCACTATGTGTGCCCTTTGATTGTCTGACTATGTGTCACTATGTGTGCCTTGTTAGTAACTGAATATGTGTCCCTATACGTGTCCCTGTGAGTTTCTGAATAGGTGTTCCTATGTGTGCCCCTGTGAGTATCTGAATTAACATTCATATGGGTTCCCCTGTGAGTTTTTGATTAAGTGTCCCTATGTATGCCCCTTTGATTGTCTGATTATGCGTCACTTTGTGTGCCCCTGTTAGTAACTGAATATGTGTCCCTATACGTGTCCCTGTGAGTGTCTGAGTATGAGTTCCTACGTGTGCGTACGTGTGCCCCTCTGAGTGTCTGAATAAAGGTCTCTGCGTGCTCGTGTAATTGTCTGTATAAACGTCCCTAAGTGTGCCCCTCATTGGATTATAACCATTTGAAAAGGATTCTAGATTTTTTTTCGAGGCAACAAATTCCTTTTTTAATTCATTTTAATCACTTTTATTGGAAACATTTGCTAGCTTTTAACTCTTGCCTGAAAGTAATACAGTAATACATTGTAATCAATTGAAAACCATGATAAATCTCCGTTCAGTTTATCAATATCATCATGAAGCCATGTGTCCCTATATGTGCCCCTGTGAGTTTCTGAATATGTGTTCCTATGTGTGCCCCTGTGAGTATCTGAATAAACGTCCCTATGTGTTCCCCTGTGAGTGTTTGAATGTCTGTCCCTATGTGTGCCCCTTTGATTTTCTGATTATGTGTCACTTTCTGTGCCCCTGTTAGTGTCTGAATATGTGTCCCTATACGTGTCCCCGTGAGTGTCTGAGTATGAGTCCCTAAGTGAGCCTACGTGTGCCCCTCTGAGTGTCTGAATATGTGTCTCTTTGTGCTCCTGTAAGTGTCTGTATAAACGTCCCTAGGTGTGCCCCTCATTGGATTATAACCAATTAAAAAGGATTCTAACTTAATTTTTTCGAGGCGATAAGTTCCTTTTTTAATCCATTTTAATCATTTTTATTAGAAACTTTTGCTAGTTTTTAATTCTTGCCTGAAAGTAATACAGTAATACATTGTAATCAATTGAAAACCATGATAAACCTTCGTTCAGTTTATCAATATCATCATGAAGCTATGTGTCCCTATATGTGCCCCTGTGAGTTTCTGAATATGTGCTCCTATGTGTGCCCTTGTGAGTATCTGAATAAACGTCCCTATGTGTTCCCCTGTGAGTGTCTGAATATGTGTTCTTATGTGTGCCCCTTTCTGTTCTGACTTCTGTTCTGACTTTGCTAGCTTTTAATTCTTGGCTGAAAAAAATACATTGTAATCAATTGAAAACCATGATAAATCTCCGTTCAGTTTATCAATATCATCATGAAGCCATGTGTCCCTATATGTGCCTCTGTGAGTTTCTGAATATGTGTTCCTATGTGTGCCCCTGTGAGTATCCGAATAAACGTCTCTATGTGTTCTCCTGTGAGTGTCTGAATGTGTGTCCCTATGTGTGCCCCTTTGATTGTCTGATTATGTGTCACTTTGAGTGACCCTGTTAGTAACTGAAATTTTGTCCCTATACGTGTCCCTGTGAGTGTCTGAGTATGAGTCCCTATGTGTGCCTACGTGTGCCCCTCTGAGTGTCTGAATAAAGGTCTCTGCGTGCTCGTGTAAGTGTCTGTATAAACGTTCCTAGGTGTGCACCTCATTGGATTATAACCAATTACAAACGATTTTAAGTTATTTTTTTTTCGAGGCAACAAGTTCCTTTCTTAATCCATTTTTATCAATTTTATTGGAACCTTTTGCTAGTTTTTAATTCTTGCCTGAAAGTATTACAGTAATACATTGTAATCAATTGAAAACCATGATAAATTTCCGTTCAGTTTATCAATATCATCATGAAGCCATGTGTCCCTATATGTGCTTCTGAGACTTTCTGAATGTGTGTTAATATTTGTGCCCCTGTGAGTATCTGAATAAAATTCCCTGTGTGTATTCAGAAACTCACTGGGGAACATATAGGGACACATAAATTCATGATGATATTGATAAACAGAACGGAGATTTATCATAGTTTTCAATTGATTACAATGTATTACTTTCAGGCAAGAATAAAAGCTAGCAAAAGGTTCTAATAAAACTGATAAAAATGGATTAAAAAAAGAACTTGTTGCCTCGAAAAAATAACCTAAAATCCTTTTTAATTGGTTATAATCCAATGAGGAGCACACCTGGAGACGTTTATATAGACACTTACACGAGCACGTAGAGACACTAATTCAGACACTCAGAGGGGCACACGTAGGCACACAGAGGGACTCATACTCAGACACTCACGGGGACACGTATAGGGACACATATTCAGACACTAACAGGGGCACAGAAAGTGACACATAAGCAGAAAATCAAAGGGGCACACATAGGGACAGACATTCAAACACTCACAGGGGAACACATAGGGACGTTTATTCAGATACTCACAGGGGCACACATAGGAACACATATTCAGAAACTCACAGGGGCACATATAGGGACACATGGCTTCATGATGATATTGATAAACTGAACGGAGATTTTTCATGGTTTTCAATTGATTACAATGTATTACTTTCAGGCAAGAATTAAAAGCTAGGAAAAGTTTCTAATAAATTTGATTAAAATGGATTAAAAAGGGAACTTGTTGCCTCGAAAAAAAATATCAAAATCTTTTTTAATTGGTTATAATCCAATATTTTTACGGCTTTTATCGAGCTGTGATTTGACTGTGCTTGACCTATGTTTTGATTTTCTTTGTTGCCTCGAAAAGCTTTCTGATCTGACTTTGGAAGAAAGTGACCAATCAATTGAGCTCGGGTAGTTTCCTTCAACCAGACAAAAGTTTACTAGATAACAGTCTCATCTCAAATTGAAGCTCTCCTTTTTGTTATCTAGAGAGTTGACTGAACCATTACATACCCCATTGTTAGTCACGACGCTTGAAATCAATCTGAGATGGACGTTATTTCAATAACTTGAAGGAATCTGAAGAATTCGTTGAAATTTGTAAACTTTAACGTGTTTTGTAAACAATTTTTCGACCAAGATTCGTTCTTTTTTTGAAAAATACCACAAGTTTTCCGAATTGATAATAAATTTAAAATTTTTAAGGACCGTTACACTCAACCTTTTGTCTTGATACAAAGAGCTTTCTGTTCTGACTTTGGAAGAAAGTGACCAATCAATTGAGCTCGGGTAGTTTTCTTCAACCAGACAAAAGTTTACTAGATAACAGTCTCATCTCAAATTGAAGCTCACCTTTTTGTGATCTAGAGAGTTGACTGAACCATTACATACCCCATTGTTAGTCACGACGCTTGAAATCAATCTGAGATGGTCAAGTAAACTTTTGTAACAAATTTTTCTTTGTCCAAAAATTTGAGACAGTTGAAACATACTCATTTTTGGTCGAGAAAGTCGAAACCTATCTATGCGGGGAGTCAAAAACTTCGTGACAGTCCAAATGTATCAAATTTTATGTCGAAAAAATCAAAACATCTTTACTGGGTCGAACAGAATCGAATGAATTTTTTGTTGGGTCTTAAAAAACGAAACATACCAAAATTTTGCCGATAAAGTCAAAACCTGTCAAAATTTAGTCGAGAGAGTCAAAACACACCAAATTTTGGTAGAGACGGTCGCATTACATAGATTTTTTGTTTTAATCGACTTGAATTACTTCAAGTTTGTTTCAGGTGGTCTAGAACGTGTCCTGAATGAAACTTTCTTAAAACAAATGCAGGAACATACTTCTAAACGAATAGCCTCTTTTTAAAGTTCTAGCAACTACCTGTTAACTAGTCGTACACTGCGTTAACCTTTTAGTACCGATATACCGCTAATGCTGGTATACAGCTAATACCGGACATTAATAAGTCTTAATTTTTGAAATGTTATGATTGATTTAGAAACACGGATGCTCAAAAAACATACTCGCAAACTTTCAGCCTATTCGGACCGGTAGACTTGAATATCTATCTGTTGCCAACTTCAGGGACGTTAATAACAATTTTTGAACTTGCTTGCGCCTCATCAAACATCATTCATAACCCAGACCAAATTAGATTGTGGGATCATTTTCCATTATGTACCAAAACTTTGAGTTTCGGTCGTCGTGGCATAAAAATCTAGCAAACATTTTTGAGTTAAAAAAAAACGAACACTAGCTGTTGATTAGAGGAACATAATACTAAAAATTAAGAAACCCCAAAAGTAGAAACTCGCATATAAAAAACAATTGAATTTTCCGTGGTTGAAAAACGTGGATTGAAAGTTCTTATTCTGGAAATTAATGCATCCACCATTTAAATAAAATTTTCGTTTTTTTCATGGTCGCCTTCATATAGCCCAAATAATTAAAAAAGCTCTTCGAATGAATTTCAAATCGTCAGTAAATGGTGTAAAATGATAAAGTTGAGCAAAGCATACATAATTTCTTCCAGTGACAAGTACAAAAGAAGACAAAAAAGGTTTAAGATAAAGTCTTGTAATAATTGAAACTTTGAAATAGGTAACTTTTTTTTATTTTGATTGCTATGCAGCAAATTATAACAGCAAAACGTTTTCTGAGAGCTCTAAACTAACAAAAACAAATGGAGTCTGACTCAACAAAAGAGAGAGAAAAAATTTTCGAATTTCTTTTTGGAGAAAAATTAGGTTAATTCTGATAAATTTATTGATTTTGAGAAGTTTAGTGAAAAATCTAAAATTAGCTCAATGTTTACAATTAAAGTTATTGCCCCACAATTTAGTTAATTAGACATAACTTAAATTTTTCAAAAATTGGACATTTTTATGAAGTCAAAAATCAGTCTAAGAAATTAATATTTTTCCAAATGTTAAAACATCATTAGTGCTTCTTCTGATAGCGTTTACCAGATTCATTCAAAATTTGTTCCATAAAGTAACTAAAAATTTTGAAAGTTATCAGAGACAGAAGCGAAGGGGAGCTTCGTACCACTTGCCATACAACAGAAAAAATAGCTTTGCAAGCTAGCAGACAGAAAAGGAACGCAGAGCCAATAAGACCAAAAAAATTGAAGCAAACATAAAAAAACCACATCTAAGAAACTTCAAAATGTTTTTTGAAGTCACAATAAACGGCGTTTGATGAAAAATTGAAATAATTATTGACCGGCAAAAGCCGACAAAATGTGTAAAAATCTCGTAGAGCCGAAAACAAACTTTTTGTCAAGAAAAACATCAATTATAAATTCTATTCTAAGACTTCGGCGTTTTATTCAAAGCAAATAAGAGGACAAACAATTATGTTTACCTCGATAAAACCCAAGATTAGTTCACCAAGTCGATGAAATATAAGACAAAACCATTTGGGTCAAACAATGTTTTTCAGTGAAAAAAAAACAAAAAAAGAAAAACATACTTCGTCAATGCTAGAAAAAATTAATATTGCATGGATAAACCAAAATACTAAAAGTTATTACAGTAGAAACTGTTTTCAATAAAAAACAATTAAAAGATATGACAAAAAAGCGGACAAAACATAAGCAGAAAAACAAAAGAAAGCAAAAACTATTTAAAGCAGAAAAATGCCCATTCAAAGAAAATAGAGGTCCTGGTCAGATTCGAACCCAGGAATTTTGCTGTCCCAGGTGATAGTTTTACCTCTATACTAAGTTTTCCGGAGACGAACAGTTTCAATTCAAAGAGTCTTGATTCCTTTAACAAGACCAAAAATTCCTGTAAACCAACAAACCAAGTAAATGTCATCAGCAAGTTAATAACCTAAATAAAATAAATTTCGTTCTGAAAAAAATGGGCGTTTTTTATGGACATTTCTCATTTATCGTATAATTATTTGTACGCTTGCGATTAACAACGCAAGCGTAAATTTACAATAAATCAGAAAAATGTCCATAAAAGACATCCATTTTTTTCTTACAAAATTTTCAGATCGAAAAATGTTTTTCTGGTCATGATGGGCTTGTTTGGAAAAAGTGAGGACGCAGTAATCAGTCTATTTTGTGAACTCAACCAATTTTATACCATTTTAAACACACATTTTCATCGAAAAAGCTACCTAAATACTTTTGATCAGCTGGAACGCAGGCACCAGCTGGATCTCGGAACCTAGCTTTCTGAATTGTGCATCCATAGAATTTTTTCTGTTCTCTTCTATTTTATTTGACTGAGCGCATGATTTTGATTGTAAATAGATTAAAATCAATTATAATGTGAGTTTAGCAAAACAAATATGGCGATTTATTAAAAATCTAAGATGGAATATTGCAATACAGAGGTCAACCAAAGATTCGCACCACTTGCAATACAACACCAGCATAGCATCAAAATAGCAGACAGAAATAGAGACAACAAACCCTAAGTAAAAAAAACGTTTTGAAAATGTCACAAAAAACTAAATCTTTCAAAATTTTTTGATTTTTGTCTCATTTGTCTTGGATTAAGATCATTTAAAAAACATGTCAAATAAGACAACAAAATTGACAAAGCGGTAAAAGAGCCGACATTTTTTTAACAGACACTCGTTGAGCCAAATTAATTGTTTTCATAAAAAAAAACATTACAAAATTAGCAACTCCTCAAAAGATTCAAAGACACAACACAATTGTTAGCTCATTAAGTGACGCAGTTAACCGATGACGTATAAACCGTTTTTTTAGTGAGTAAACAAAAAAAAACAAGGAACACGTCAAATAAAAACTATACAGAATCGGAATTAAAAAATTGTAAGCTAAAACACAAACAAATAATGATTAGAAGGGGGTATTTGAAATGCTACGAGCCCAAACTATGTTTTTTTTGGCTGACACAAGAGCAGATTTGATAAGTTGTTTGATGAAAAATTATGTTCTGAAAGGATAACTCTGATTAATTGCAAGCTTAATAAGCGCATGCGTCACAATTAAGAGCACGCAAATCGGCGAAATGAAAATTTTTGGAAAAACTAAAAAAAAAATAGAAAAAAGCAACAACAAAAAATTCCAGACAAAAAGTCCTAAGTCATTTATCTTCACCATAGGAGATTTTAAAATGACATTCCGAAAGTTAGAAAGCTAAAACTGAAGACATAACCAACAGACATTTGAAAAGGAGTCAATGAAAACAAATAAACAAAAAAGGCTGACTTCGTTTTTCGAAGTTTGAAGAAAACAAGATGGCCTTCAAGCTCTTTGTTAAAGCTCATCAAAGATTTCGAAATTTGAAGAAAAAAATAGTCTTATAGCTCACTGTTTTCTAGAACAGTTTATGATTCATATTTTTTTTGATAAAAACAAGCCAATTTAAAAAATTTTCAATAACAATTAAATTTCTTATTTCGCTGGGAAATCTTATGACTCATTTCCATTTTCGAAATTAGAAGTCGCTCACGTTTTTCCTGACTGGCACATTTTTGCTGTTCGTTGCCTTGGATGTTTGTTATGAAGCCTGTTGAACACGTATAACTATTGTACATGCGAAACCTTGTGAACAAATTTCTTGACGGAAAAAAGTCTAATATTTGCTGCAACACCGCCCTTGCATATCTCTAGAGTAACAATTTAGAACAACAAACAACTTTTTCTTGTTTTGGCATAAAATTTGGCTTACCGTACTAAATAAGAAAAACGTTTTTTCAAAAAAAAATGCGAATCATAAAATTTCTATATATGGTGACAGTTTATTGATGGCAATTCAAAGCAATTTTGAAATTGCCCCAAATTTTTATTTTGCCTTTTTCAATCGCAAATCGAAGTTTGTGCTCAAATTTTTTTCAAAAAAGAAAAGAGAAGAAACAACGTAGTCCTGGATACACCACTATTGAAGTTTTTTTTTCTTTTCTGCTAAATAACTATTTCAAAAACGCTTAAAATACTTATTTTTTTTGGATGTTATGTTTATGCGTGCCTTGATCAATATCTGATAAATTAAAAATTCAAATTTTTAAAATAATCATTGTTGAAAATGTTTGCCAAAGTTTAAAAGTTTGAAACTTTCGTTATATTTTTTGTGTAAGACTGAACTAAGTCATTTCCGGGCACTTCAAATGCATTTTTTATGCGAGACCGTCAAACTTTTAGTAACTCTACTTTTGAGTAACCAAGGTTTTTGTCACTTCTGTTCGATTAAAACCAAAAAATTTGAGATATTTTTGGATTGTGGAAAAATACTTAGTCATACAACTTCCATATATGAAAAATCACTGATCATAGACCTTTCATGCAATTTTCTGTACTTATGCATGAAAAAGGTATGATTAGAATTTTTCCTTGTCTGAAAATTATATGATTAGCATTTTTGGTCAACACGGGCGGTTAATTAGTAATGAATAGAATGGTATAGGGTAGATTGAAATCGGGTAGATTGTCATGGGACCCAAAAATTTGGTGCTTGCAGATAAATAATGGGACAATTTAGCTTGTTTAATTTATTTACGAACAATTTTGGGAGCAAAAAATTTCACCGGGTGTAAACAAATTGGGCTTACACTTTGAGCATCAAAGATAAATTATGGAAAGCACGCATTAAATTTGATGCACCTTCGAATCTACAGAATCATACTGCTAGAAAATATTTATAATATTAATTAAATATAATACATCGCTCAAGCTCGTGCTATCTGTCTTTATCATACCTGATTTTGCGATGAGATTATTGAGTTCCTGCTTTCCTTTTGCTGTTGATTGCCTTAACTCACCTAATCTCAGCTCAAACTCTGAAGTGCAGAAACGTCATCCGAATAGTAAATTTAAAACAAAACTTAAGTAGCCAATATGTAGATTAAATTTTTGAATAAAGCTGATTATCTCATTTAGCAGATTAGACAAAGCTTTAGATTATTCTTCGTTTTAGTCAGTTTTTTTTTGTATTTTTTATACAAACAACCTCAGCGAGTATCACTCATTCGGCTTAATTTCTATTGGAGCGACAAATTTAGGCGAGTCTTTGATTGGAAACCAAAATGATCTGCTTTCTATGTCCAGTTCTTTAAGGTCCAGTTTCACGTAACCATTTGGCTTTTTCTCGTTCTGGTTGTAAAGCGAAACTAGCAATGTCGAGTTGTCCAGAATCTCCAAGGTCGTGTTGAATATCATCGGTTTGTACCACCTTGGTCGATCTGAGTTCTCGATGATCTCCGTCGTTTCGCTCTGCTCCTGTTTCGGTTTTGACGATTTCAGAAGAACTGTTACGTAACAGTTCGGAGAGGTTTTGAAAAGCGATGACAAATTTTTGGCTTCATTTACTCCGACTGTTAGTTGATTTTTGAGCTGATTGAAATTGAATCCGAGATTGATCACAGGCTCCGATTCGTCAGGTTCGCCGATCGAAATCGCCGATAGAGAAGGCTGGCGTCTCATTAGAGTCGGCGCCATAACTCCCTCGCCTCCCACATTGTTTCGATTTTTGGCATCCATAGTCTTCCGACGTTCAAGACTAGACATGTTCCGAGACTTGGTAGGCGATTCATTTTTGCCGAACTTCCTGTTCTGTCCCGTGGAACTAAGCGGTGTCTGAGGAACAGATGTCGTTCCACGTCGCTCGGAGTCGCTTCTCGGTTGATGCCTCCCAATTCCCGAGTCATCGCTAGTGTAGTCAGATTTATCGCGACTGCAACTCGGCGCTTCGAAGTCGAAACCCGAAAGGTCTTTTGAAGTCTGGCGTTCCAAGCCTCCAGCAACTAGGAAGCGTAGCGCTGCTCTAATCTTGAGAATGGATGGACTCCGTGAGTAGAATCCGTACTTGGCGTCTTTGTTGTCTAGTTCTAATTCGAACGAGTCTCGCATCTGGGAGGCCTTCATGATCTCACTCACGCTCAGACTGACAGTTGATATGATCTTCTTGGACTTCTGTTCGTCCAGGACCTAATTCACAATGGAACGTGATTTTAAAAATATCACATCTTTGAGAAATGCAAAAACACTCGTTTTCTGCCAGTAATTTAAAAAAAACCAATCGAAGATTGGAAAAGAGTAATGAACGCATGTAAACATAAAAAACACTGACTTACTTGAAAAAATCTCAACAAATTATGATTGGCGCTTTTTTTGATAACATGAACCCAACTAGAGAAAACTGGATGAATAGGTAAAGTTTTTATTCCACTAGAGATTTGAAAATTAAATTCCCTTTTCAAACTAGAAAACGTTCACAATTTTTTGCGCCATTTGCACGTTGGTTTTTGGAAAATGCTATTTACGTCACTTTCAGCAGATGAATTTCAATTGAACTCAAAAAGTGCACTATACCTAAGTGCAGTAATATTTTAAGACATTTTCCTGAAAAAAATCAGCAAGACCTATATAAGAGTCTTCATTATGTTTATTACTCTTAAAAAACACTTTTGGAATTTTATGGTTTATTTACTGAAAACGCTAAGAGTTAAGTAGTAATAATTTATTCAGAGGTAGAAAAATTCTACAAACAATTTTGTAGAACTCTCATTAAATTTAGTACAATGGAAATTCAAAGTTATCAAAACTCTTTTTTGCATATGGCAGCAATACGTGCTGCTGAACAAGTTTCGAAACACCTGTCGTTTATTTAAACTTAGGTTTATGTTTTTCGACTCTTTGTATTGTCATCTTAAACGTCCATCCTACTCTACCTCGAATTCGATCTGTTCCGTCTCTGGGTTGGAGAGGAAGAAGTCGAAACCATCTTGCCAGGTGGGGTCACGAGAGTTTACCACCACTTTTGTCATGTGTCTCTTCCCCTTTTCCACTCCATGACCAGCCCTTTAACAACAATCAATCACTCTTCAGAACCCCCCACCTACATTGTTTAAATTTATTTAAACATCTGTTATCAAAATGCGATTGCCAAAAAATTGTCATCCCCCCAGTAATTAGCCATTTTCCATTATTTTGGTCTTCATAGTTAATTTAGTAAAATCGATAGCTCGTATAAAGTTGACGCCGAAAAAAGGCTGGAAGAAAAAGAAAAAGAGCCCAATCGAAATACAATTCGACCAAATAGGGCTTTTTGGCATGAGTAACCCAACGTTGCTGGTACAGATGATGATCATAACACTAGCAAATCAAACCTAAAGTCGGTTAATTTCGCACCAACTTAGAAACTATCAAATCAATTCAAGGCAAACATTAGTATCCACTATCGATCCTTTGACGCCAAAAAAGAAGATTTAAAAACTCACCTCGTGACTCTGACCAGAGGACTCGGTCGATCCTCTCTGTCAAAATTGCCTCTTGAATCTCTACTCTTGGGTAGATTCTTGGCGCCTAACACTGTTAGTTTCAGGTAAGCTACATTCAAATTATTCGCTTCAAAGGGCATCAACCGTTGTGCTTGAAAGGCTGCTCGTAAATCGTTCGGATTGTCGCTCAGATGCAAGTAGGATCCAAGAACGTGAATTTTACCAGAGGCGGCGTCTGTGAGTGACACCCATTTTTCTAGGAACCCGTTGGCAGTGAGGGTGTACTGTTTGACGCCTATTGAGGCATTGCCCATAGCCTCATCCGCCGTTGTCTTGTCACTGTCGAATAAGTGGATACTCAGAGTTTGACCTAGAAGACGAACTAAGATCTTTCAACTTCCTATCCAGGTCACAAATGTTTATATTTGCAAATAACATTGAAGTGTTTAAAATTACTGTTTATTATTGACGGGAAAACGCAATATTTTGGTCAAAATTTTTCTATAAAGTACCTAAAAACGCTTTTTTGGTCTGTTTTTTCAAAAATTTGCCTGCAGCGCAGAAAACATGGTCAAACACAGAGGCGAAGCGAAAAAGCAGCTCTATAAAGTGCAAAAGAAAAAAGGACCAAGCCTGGAATTAGTGAAAAAAAAAATCTGCCACTTCACGGATTCGTACTTACAACCTTGAGATTAAGAATCTCACGCTTTAACCTCTAATCCGCAGAAACTAGCCACAATTCGCAGAAACTAGCAATCCGGAGAAACTAGCCACAAATAAAGCAGACAACAGATGCCATGAAACTTCTAATGCTACAGATCGTGATTATAGCAAAAGTGCCACCAAATGAGCCCTTTTATTTGCGAGTTAGGTTGGAAAAAAAGGTTCATACTAATACACTAGGCACTTTTACACTCACCCCACATTTCAAATTTTTCTTTTTTTCAATTGGCTAACGTGTTATTATGGTTGAACACGTGATTTTACGAAGTAAGGTATGAAGAACAAATGTGTTCACAATAGTTGGTTCGTTCACTATGCAAAATTTCATTTTATTATGACAAAGTTAAATTAGTTTTCAAAACTGATACTCAAATGTGGGGGGAATGGAAAATAGCTGAAATGAAGCAGGGACCTAAAAAACAAGAATGACGAGATCAAGTTAAAAATTTTTTGAAGAAAATAAAAAACCTCTACCTTGAACATAGAATACGGGTGCCTCGAAGAACTCATTCCAAGTTGGGTTCAGTGACCTCGGGATTGTTTTAGTGGTGAATTTGATGGCCCCTATCTTCAGCACAGCATAGGGGTCACTCTTCCCCGTGATGTCTTTTTCCACCAAGTCCTTCGCTTCTATCATCCCGATTCGCAAAATACCTGCCAAGTGGACAAAAATCTAAGCTTCATCAATTATCTTTAAAGATAGCTGACTTTTTTGAAAGATGAGCGAAACATTACTTTGTTTGTGACCTCAACTAATTCTAAAACACTATTTCAATCCCATTTTCCACCAGGGGCTTCAAAAGACAGCTTTACAGTAAAAGAATTACAGTAAAAGAATCAACGTAATTTGATAAATTACGTTATTGCTCCGACAATTGAAAATGGAGAGGAACTTTGTACTCGGGTGTGTTTCAGTTTTTTTGTTCAACTTTTTATTGTTTTCCACTCAAAATCAAGTACCATAAATAATCATTGGGTAGGGTCGAGTGATATATCATATTGAAGCCTTTTAAATCGTGATTCGAAAGGAAAGTCTTACAGTGTCAAGAAAACCGATATGAAATTTTAGAATTTTTAGTCTAATTCCGTGCGAATAAAGCAAGCGAGCAGGCGTATAATTGGTTTTTATAGAATAAGGATCAGCCTAATCAAGCCCTGAAATTTAAACTTGCTCTAGTTCAATTAGTTTTCGAAGTTTCTTAGCGCCATTTTGGGATTCAAAACACTAAAGAAATCTGCAAAAAACTGAGAAAAAAAAACTTTTTTTACGATTTTTTTCTTTTCAAGATATTTTTTGACTAAAAGTTTTCTCAGTCTTGCCAATTTTACAAAGAGTGTCGAATATGTTTAAGTTTTCGGCTTTTATCAAATCATTTTAACAAACCACGCGACATTCAATTGAAAAAATATGTAGTTTTCAAGAGTATGGTCGGAACGTTCTGTGCTACTTGCACAGCAAACGTCTATCCTTGTTTTAAAATGTAATATCCGTTGTGCTACCTTCAGGTATGGGGAACTTTAAGGCTACTGTGTCCACCTCGGGTTCGTTGCAGAGTGGGATGACCATCCTGTTTGGGAGGGTGAAGCGACAGTCGATCTGGTCACGCACCAGACCCCTCAACGCCTCACTCATCTAAAGAGAGGAGATACACTCAAGAAACCATCTGCCACAAAAGGTTATTTAATTTGCTAGCAATCATTTGGTTGCCGATTCTAAATTTGCACGCTCACAAACTTTTTACAAGACCAGCTCTTGAAAGTAAGTTATGCGAGGTGAGAAAACCGAACCGAAATAATGAAAAGCTGAACTGAAATTTTTGGCGAACCGAACCGAAATTCTTTTAAAAAACTTCGAGCATAAAAGTTGCATGTTGGATATCGTGAACTTTCCTGGCAGCCATACTTCTGAGAAATTCTTGAAATGTGGGATTGTTTTTGGTGATTACGATATTGATTGTAATGCAATGCAAGGGCGCATATTTATGGCAACTGGCAACGGGGCAAACTTTTCTTAAGTTGTGTTTCTACGTGAAAATTTGTAGTTTTCTGTAAGCTTTTCTAATCAATTCATTCTTTTGCTCTTAAATTTTCTTTTGAAAAAAAAAACGAAAAACCGAACCGAGATTTTTTGAGCGAACCGCTCACCACTAGTCATAATTGGTTCAACTGAAATATTAAAACCTCAAAATACTAAAAACTGTTCTGTTTACAACAATACTATTTTTCAAATCGCACTCACTCACCCCTGGAAGATCGAACAGATTGGCAGCATTGGTGAAGTTGAAATTGAGCGAGGGTGGCTCCTTGAAGAAGAAGGTCACAGCTCCTATGAAGGGGGGCTTGCTCAGCAGGGGAGTCATAACTACTCTCAGGTTCCCACTGATTCGCAAGTCCTGGATCCCCGCAGTCGGGATCCTAGTAACAACATGAGTGATTCGAAAAAGTATTCAACTGCCTATAATATGCCATTTTAAGAACAATTTTAAGCTATGTTTCATTAAATAACAACTTAGCAAAATGAAAAAAAAAGGTTCGAATCTCAACTTTAGTTCGTTTTTTTATTGACTATTATTCTCTTCAAAACCCACTCGAAGATCTGAGCTGTACCCATTTTCTCTGCTCTGTTAAGTCTGAATAACCTAGTGGAGAAATGCAAACTGCAAGGTGTTATCCACTCATTTCGTACTCAATACCATAGACTCAATCGGTCGTACGGAAAAAACACTGTAAACTTACGTGATATAATTTTTTTTCAGCTGGATTTAAAATATAAAACAAAATTCAGAAAAACCGCAACTGAACCAAAACAAGGAAACCTAGTTTCCTGGCATTGTTAGAGAATAAAACTTATTGAACAATCGAAATTTAGCATTTCTCAACAAGATATTCCGTAAGTAAAAAGTGGTGAAAAGGAATGCTACCTGGTCAGTATCATCTGGATGTTGCAGTCTCCGGGGTACACCCAGTCCACATCTGCAATGATCTCCCTCTCCCTCCCTCCATGCGCAGTGTGTCTCTCTGTCACAAATGTCTGCACATTCGCCACCCGGGGGGATTGTTTGCCCAGACTGATGGGCCCGAACTTAAAACCCCCACTCAGTATACTCGGCAACTGCTCCTTCACCTGAATAAAGCATAAATGACATCAACTTTACATATCCACAACCCTCGGCGCTTTATATGGGAAGATTATGCCGCGTGAGACTAAAGGCCCAGCTAAAGCGGAGGTACCTGATTGATAATTTTTGACTTTGTTGTACTGATGCGGGATGAATTAGATAAATTCAAAAAATTAAAAATTGGGCTTAGTTTTTCTATATTAAAATATTGGTAAAAATTTTTGTGATTTTGGAATTTTCCAAGAGACATAATTTATTCTTGTACAAATTTTGAGACGCAGCAACTTATGCACGGATGCTTTCCACAAGTTGTTGCCTCGATTGAACCCTTGATATCAGATTGAGTTGTTTTCGAGAAGAGTCAAAAAGTTTGAAAATACGGACAAGAAATCAAAATAATGAACTTTCCGAGGGTCATAAATTCTGTAAAAAAAATTCGGCGTAACCCCTTATGCCTGAGAGCTTCCAATAACCCGTTCTACCCATTGACACTGATGGTCATAACTTTTCTTGCAGCAAAATTTGGCTAAGGGGCTGAAGCAGGGGAGCTTACCAAAACCCGTATTTCTGATCGAAATCATAACTTTCAGATTTGGGAGGGTAGTTTTCGAGAAAAGTCAAAAATTTCAAATAACGGTCAAAAAATCGGAAGTTTGACTTTTCCGAGGATAACAACTTTTTCTTTAAAAAAATTTGGACGTAACTGCTTATACAGGAGAACACAACCGATTCTACACAATTTTAGATTTGGGAGGGTAGTTTTTGAGAAAACGTACAAAATCCAAACTATGGGTCAAAAATTCCCCCACACACTTTTCCGTAGGCTGTAGAAAGTGGGTTAAGGTGAAAAGAGATTAGGGTATTATGCAGCCACTCAGAGTAGTGGTCGGACTTCCCATTGGTGCCTTTTTTGAAAATCGGTTGAGTAGCTTTTGAGAAAAGCGCATCAAATAAATTTTCCAAAGCGTCTCAAATAAAATAAAATAAAAATACCCGATCCCATACGTTTTCATAATACCTGTGTTTATCAAACAGGAACTTTCAGACAATCAGAACCAAGTTTTTTTTACACAGGAATAAAAACATAACTCGAAGTGAATAAAAAGGGGCTAAGGGGCGCTTTTCCATTCTTCACTTGGTATGGCATGGCAAACGACAATTGGTCGCAGGCGACGATTCATCGCGAAGCAATTTAATCGAGGTTCTTTGCTTAGAAGCCACCATCCGCTAAGGTATGGCAGTTTGATTGCTGTGCAATGCTAAATCATTTCATTTCGAATTTTTCATTAAATTACTATAACAAAATGGTATGGGATGAATTTTCACTTCTTTAAACGCTAACAATTGTCGGGACGTTTAATTCAGTGTTCATCAGTCGAAAATTATTTAAGCTCAATTTTCATTTAATATTGAAAATCAACTAATTTTTTGGCGGAACTTAAATTTGATTTTTGCCTTTTCAAAACATTCGGTAAACTGCACGCTATTTGAACAAACATTTCACTTATACAATCTTGAAAAAGCCAGCGGGTCAATTGCAATCTTTACATGGGAATGAATTGACGAGTTAATAGTTGCACCTGTTTCCATCAACTCTAGGCACAACACTTTTTATTTTACAAGCCGTTAGAAAATCGCATTTTTACTGAATTCAGAAGGGAAGGGGAAACGGGAAAAGAATCATTTCAGCTCCACTTAAAAAATATATTTGAAGTCGAATTCCAGAAAATTCAAAAAAAATCGAAAACGTTAAAACAACTGCGAAGAAATTTAACGACTTCACTTAAATTAGAGCAAAACCCGGAAGTAGTTCTAGTTCTTAATGTTAATCAGCAATAATTCCATGCGCGCTGACCTGTGGCTCTACTTGTTGTCTGAGGAAGTCCTCCACGTATCTGTTCACGAATGGCCACAACTTCTTCAGCACTTTGTTCAGCCACTCCGCCTTCTCCTGTTCCGGGAAGTGGACCCATGAGGGAATGTCACGCAGACGACGTTGCACCTGGAGTTGAGTACAATTATTAACAAAAAGTAGATTTCGTATTCTAAAATTGAGCGGGAGATAAGAAAAAAACGAGAAAACAGTTCGTATCGGCATAGCATTGTTCGTTCCTAGCATGTTAGATTTTTAATTATAAGCCGAAAGTCGAACTTCACATTTCTCAAAAAATAAATTCACAAATCATCGTTTGAAATCACTGCAATCCAAGTTGGCTCCCAAAGTACATGATTAATTAAGCTTGTATTAGGTTCAGTTTTTACATAAACAAGGAAAGCCCGTTCCTGTGCAAGTAGCACAGAACTTTCCCACCAACCTGATTCAAGACAATAAACTCCAAAATAAAGAACGTTTTTTTTAATTGACTTAGTTTTGCAAATTTTGTTGTCTCGACTTGTTTTCTACCGATTTCTTGAAATTAAATCCTGAATTTCCTGATAGTTTTTAATATAAAGGGCAATTGAATTAGGAGAAAAATGCAAGAAAGATTGGTAACGATGGTTGAACACAGAGGCCAAGTTGCACTTCATATACACAAGCAAAAATATGACCAATAACGCTACTGGTAAAACCTGAATGAGTAAATTTTTGAGTCAACATAAATTCTTAAGTGAAGCACGCCAATTATGAGTCTAAGTTACGCAAATCAATTATGACGCATTAGCAGTACCAGTCGATTTGAAAAAAGAAATTTACCAACTAACATGCCTCAATTTATAGAGCGGACGCATTTTAACTAATAAACGAAAAATTTCACTTAAAACATCCGACCCTGCCCAGGTTCGAACCCTCTTATTTTGTTGGGGTCTCCTTCCTGACCTCTACGCTACAGATCCATGATATCTTGAAGCTAAAGTGCTGTATGAAATATAATAGTTTGCGTTAATATTCTTAGCATTGGCTGTACTTAATAGCTGGTTATTAATCAAAATGAACACTTTCAAAACTTGCGACTTAGAATAGAAAAAAAGAGACTGCATGCTATAAGACAAGCTTTGCTTGTGTAATCAGCACTGTATTGAACGAGAAAATTCCAGCCTAGTAACAAAAAAAACTTAAATCATACGAGGTTTTTTTTTGTAATATGAGGGCTAAAAGCTGCTGGGGGAGGGCTTTAAAAAATATATTTGAGCAGTGATGTTTGGATGCACGTTTTGCAACTCCTGGGTGTACCCTCAAAGTTTTCAACTACAGGATTGAGATCTTCAAAGTTTGTGATTTTTTTAAGCCAAAGTTTTTGAAAAATCATAAAACGTCATATCTTGAAAACTACAAGGATTTGAGAAAAATGCAAGAAAGATTGGTAACGATGGTTGAACACAGAGGCCAAGTTGCACTTCATATACACAAGCAAAAATATGACCAATAACGCTACTAGTAAAACCTGAATGAGTAAATTTTTGAGTCAACATAAATTCTTAAGTGAAGCACGCCAATTATGAGTCTAAGTTACGCAAATCAATTATGACGCATTAGCAGTACCAGTCGATTTGAAAAAAGAAATTTACCAACTAACATGCCTCAATTTATAGAGCGGACGCATTTTAACTAATAAACGAAAAATTTCACTTAAAACATCCGACCCTGCCCAGGTTCGAACCCTCTTATTTTGTTGGGGTCTCCTTCCTGACCTCTACGCTACAGATCCATGATATCTTGAAGCTAAAGTGCTGTATGAAATATAATAGTTTGCGTTAATATTCTTAGCATTGGCTGTACTTAATAGCTGGTTATTAATCAAAATGAACACTTTCAAAACTTGCGACTTAGAATAGAAAAAAAGAGACTGCATGCTATAAGACAAGCTTTGCTTGTGTAATCAGCACTGTATTGAACGAGAAAATTCCAGCCTAGTAACAAAAAAAACTTAAATCATACGAGGTTTTTTTTTGTAATATGAGGGCTAAAAGCTGCTGGGGGAGGGCTTTAAAAAATATATTTGAGCAGTGATGTTTGGATGCACGTTTTGCAACTCCTGGGTGTACCCTCAAAGTTTTCAACTACAGGATTGAGATCTTCAAAGTTTGTGATTTTTTTAAGCCAAAGTTTTTGAAAAATCATAAAACGTCATATCTTGAAAACTACAAGGATTTGAGAGGTGAGAATTGGAGGCAAGATTCACAAGCCCTGAGAGTACTCTGACGGCCCCAGCTAAAGGGTTGAGAATTTTAAAAATAACAAAAAATAAATTTAAGTTTTCTGAAAACTTTTTGAAAAATCACAAAAAACGTCATATCTCAAAAACTACAAGGATTTGAGCAGTCAAACTTGGAAACAAAATTCGCGATTCCTGGGAGTACCCTGACAGAGCCTCACTATAGAAATAGGAATTTCAAATTTTGTGAAATTTTTTTATATCTAAGTTCTTTGAACAATTTTAAAAAATACAAACGTAAACATCTTGGAAACTAAGAGCATATGAGCAGTCGCATTTGGAGACAAGATTTGCAAATTGGAACTGCTGAGACTACCTTCACAGTACCCAACTACAAGGTTAGGAATTTCAATTCTTTTGAATTTTTGTAAAATCTAAGTTTTCTGAAAAATTAAAAAGAAATCATAATACACGTCATATCTCGAAAACTACAAGGATTTGAGCAGTCAAACTTGGAGGCAAAATTCGGGATTCCTGGGAGTACCCTGACAGAGCCCCACTATAGAAATAGGAATTTCAAATTTTGTGAAACTTTTTTATATCTAAGTTCTTTGAACAATTTTAAAAAATACAAACGTTAACATCTTGGAAACTAAGAGCATATGAGCAGTCGCATTTGGAGGCAAGATTTGCAATTTGGAACTGCTGATAGTACCTTCACAGTACCCAACTACAAGGTTAGGAATTTCAATTCTTTTGAATTTTTGTAAAATCTAAGTTTTCTGAAAAATTAAAAAGAAATCATAATATACGTCATATCTCAAAAAATATAAGGATTTGAGCAGTCATATTTGGAGGAAAAACTCGCAATCCTTGAGAGTACTCTGACAGCACCCAACTATAAGGTTGGGAAATTCAACTTTTCGTAAATTATTTCATAATTTGAGTTTTCTGGAAATTTTTGAAAAATGACAAAAATAGTCGTATCTCGGCCACTAACAAGACTTTGGCATTCATCATTGGAAACCAATTTCGCAACCCTGAGAGAACCCTGAGAGCATCCCATTATTGGGCTGCTTGTTTTAATCTCGGTGAAATATACAAATTCAAACTAAAAAATAAAAAAAATCTTAACCTTTGCAAAAATAATACGTTGAAAAATCTTAAATATGGCGAAATAGTGAAGCCCGTATTTAAATATATAATAGATGAGTCAAAAAGCCCTGTTGTACAGCTCATAATTACTTCGGCCATTTCGTTCTGGGCTATGTATTGGCGGGACTTGATGATGACATGTTTCTTGTACTCCGCATGTTGGGTGACTGCCACCAAACTGACGAACACACACAGAAAAATGAAGCTGCCAGGTGGTGCCCAGGTGCCTGGAAAATTGATATTTTAGTTAACAAGCCAGAGACCTAACCCGTACCGTAGGTTATTTATTTAAGCTAAGGTTCACGCGCAGTTGATACTTTGTATTTAAATTGAACGAGAAAATTACAGTGAAACCAGGTTTGGCTTCAAATGACATCTAGGTCGGAAAACATAAAGAAACTTAAAAAAATCAGAAAATATCCAAAAAATTTTGATTTTATTTATTAGTAAAATTGTTGTTTTCAATGAATCTTTCAAAACTTTTCTCAACTAATCATTAGCTTTCATGTCAAGACTTTCAGAAGTTAACAAAAAGTATTGAAAATTATTTGCTTGCGTAAATTTTTCTCACTTTTGCTTGCATGTACTTACCCATGTATCCGAGCAGGAAGGCGACTAGAGACCCGATTGTGACTACCCTGTAACCTTTCAGTCTATGCCACGCGTTCTTCGTCATCTCCATCGACTGCAGTGAGTCTCTGAGGGTCACCAACTTACCAACAACTGATGCCATCGCAGAAGAAAATAACAACAATAACTAATCTTTTGTTTCTGTAACTTGCACCTAATTATTGTTTCCTCATTGTGATATTTTCCTTGAAACTTTTTGACCATTAGTCAAAACTTTCACCGCGATTCGCTAATATGAAGAACAAAAAACGGACGATTTTACGCGAAAAAATCACTATGTTTAAACAAATTAGAATAAGCAGATCTATGAATATAAATAGAAGGCTGGAGGACTAAGGAAAATTCAGGGACTATTCAGGGGAATAATAATAGCGTACCATTTCGTTCAAATAACTAACTAAACAGGCGGTTAACACTTGCAACAAACTCGATTTAGAGCAAAGGTTTCATGGGGACAGTTTTTGCCGCAAACTACTTACACGCCGAGCTGTGTTCAGTATGAATTGTGAACTATTCTGTGATAAAGATTTAGTTTGAGTTAAGAATTGTACTCGAAAGCAACGTTTCATGACAATCAAATAACACGTTTCACATTTTTTCTCATACAAAATAACAAACAAAAATAACTAAGACGAACAAAAACCGACCTGATGATGCAAATTCAGAATAAAAGAAAATATTAGCTTCAATTCAAATCTGCTTCTTTTCTCTACCATATGCTTTTTACAAAACACGCGAACCACTTGGATGGTACAATAAGCAATAACCGCATAATTTTCCAGCTATAAAACCAAAGCCATCATTAATACCAGCTTTTCCTCAGCTAACAGCATTTCCACAATTAATAGCGTTTCCACAAAAAGTGACAGCTAGTTCAAATCATCATACAATTTCAGAAAACTCGCATTAAAATTCAAGTCCCTGCACGCATTTGAAGGGTGAAGTTTGATGTTCCACCCTGTAAAATTGTCCCCTACAAATGTTCCACCCCTAAAGACTTTAACGCAGATACTAAGAAGCACATGGCCACATTTTGCATAAAAACTAATTTATCTAAATTTCGAAACAATCAAATTTTTTTTCGAATTGAAGCCTTTTTTAATTTAACTAGCAGGTCCGTCTTCAATAAGAACCGGCTCGCAAAAAGTTAGTTGTTTCGCTGTAGACTTGGGAAACTTTTCAATTTATTCCATACCGTTTACCGTAGGCAAAAATCTTACTTTTTTTCTGAGCAGGCCGTTTCATGCATTAAATCGATTCGCAAAACCTGATTTTTTCTGAGCAAACCATTCCAGCAGAGAAAAATTAAAAAATCAAGACTTAATTCTAAAGAAATTCGAAATAAACAAAATTTTCTGAGCAAGCCATTCGAGCAATGCAACTATTTGAAAACTGTTCCATACCGCTGATAGGTTTGCAAAAAAGTTCATAATGAAATTTGAAGTTATTCCATACTGTGTATTGATTGACAGAAATTAAAGTTTTTATAAGCAAGCCATTTATTCCATGAAAATTTAGGTTAATTCATACATTAAATCAATGCAGCCTGGAAATTTATAAAAAAATATTCTATACCACGATTGGGTTCGCGAAAAATTTGCCATTCAAACAATGAAACATTTTTAAAACTCAAAGTATTTAAAGCGATAAAACTTAAACAGGAGAAAAATTATTTCAAAAGGGATTCGCTTCGCAAATTTTTTTCTCTGCAAAGTCTTCATGCGATGAAATAAATTTAAATTTTTTTCTTGAAGCGAGTTGGCTCATCAAAAAATTAGTTTTTCTGAGCAGGCCAATCAAGCGCTGAAGTTTTGAAATGTTTCAAATTATTTCATAGAGGGAATTCTTTCATCGGAGAGTTATTTATTCTGAGCAGCCTAATCAAGCTAAAAGATTTGAGATAATTCAAGAATTCCTTAGTGAATCAATTCGCATTAAGACATAGATCTTTTTAGTAAGCGATTTCTGCTATCCCATGCCAACATTGATACGCAAAAATTAAGCTTTTCTAAGCAAGCGGTTTAATAGTTGAAATAATATAATTTAACTATAGAACGAATCGAATAACAGTAGTCAAAGATTTTCCAAGCAAGCTTTTCAAGCGATGAAACTTCAAAAAACTGAACATTATTTTTTGAGTGAATGGGCTACCGAAAACTTTAAAAATATATTTTTCATAGAAGCTTAAAAAGCATTTAAATATTGACATATTCAAATTGTCTCGTAGAGCGGTATGGTTCGCGAAAATTTGAAGTTGTCTAAAGCAAGCTATTGAAGCGATGAAACTAGGAAACATTTCAAGAAATTATATCATAATGCCAATAGATTTGCAAAAAAAATCAAGGTTTTGTAAGGCAAGCTATGTAAAGAAACTTTGAAATAAATCAGGTAACTTCATAGACCAAATCGGTTCGCCAAAAGCTTAGGTTTTCCTTTTGCAGCCATTCCAGTAACTAAAATTTGAAATATTTCAAATTAGTTCTCAGAGCAAACTAATTCGTGGACTTTCAAAAATTCCCTGAGCAAGCTATCGACATTTCAATAAATTTTCATAAGCAATCTATTTACGCCATGAAAGAGTTCAAACTTATGAAATGTTTCAAGCACAAATTATTTTAACCGAATCGGATCGCGAAAAGTTCAAGTTTTCTTATGCGAATTTTTCAAGCAATGAGACTCCGGCAAATTCCAGGTTGTTTCATGCTACGAATAAGTCGGCAAACAGATCAAGTTTTATATACTCGCTTTTCGAGCGATGAAACTTTGAAATATTTAAAGCTTTCTTCATTAAGCGAATCGGTTCGCAAAAAAATCAACGTTTTTTACCAATCTATTTTACGCCAAAATTTTTTTCACAAATTTGACCAGCATAGTCATGAAACGATGAAATCTAGTTATTTCAAAGAGGGAACTAGTTCACGAAGTATTTGAATGCTTCTTAGCAAGCTATTAAAGCGACTGAACAAGTTTAAAACATTTCAAATTTTTTCATAGACCGAAACGTTTCGGGATACGTTAAATTTTGTTGGCAAAATAACCAAACTACAAAAAAATGAAATATTTCAGTTATTCATCGACCGAATCGATTCGCCAAAAGTTAAAGTTTTTTTATGCAAACAATTTTCTCAGCGATGATTTTTTGGAAAATTTCAAGTTGATCGGTTGGCGATAAGTTTGATTTTTATTCGCAATCTACTCAAGCGATGAAGCGTTGAGTGATTTAAAGATGTTTAATAAACTGAATCGTTTCGCGAACATATAGTTTTTTCTCAGCAAGCTATTTAAGCGTTGAATAGTTTAAATATTTCGAGTTTAAGCATAGAGCAAAATGGTTCGCAAAAAGTTTTGATTTTTATTCAAGGTTTTCGAGCGCTGAAAATTTGAAATATTTCAAGTTATTTCACAGACCGAACAGAATGGCGAAAATCACAAAAATTTAAAGCAAGCAATTCCAGCGATGAACCTTGAAAAATTTGAAAATTATTTCATAAAAGTTTTTCATACAAGTTTTTCAAGCGATGATAAAATTTCTCAAAAAAAATTATCCCATAGAACCGATTTGGAAAAAGTTCAAGTTCATAGAGCAAGTTCGAATAACAAAAAATTTCAAATCATTTTGTAGAGCGACCTGGTTTGCAACAATTTCACGTTTTTCTAAGCAAGCTTTTCAAGCAATGAAATTGCAAATTTCAAGTTACTTCAAAAAGCGAATCAGTTCGCGACACAGTCAAAATAAGTTTTTCTTAGCAAGCTAATAAACGAATGAAACGTTGATATACTTCAAGTTGTTTCATAGAGCGATATGGTTCGCGAAAAAACATTGTCTCAGCAAGCTATTGAAGCGACGAAACTTGGAAACATTTCAAATTGACTCAGAGAGCGAATCAGTCCCCCCCCCCAAATGAATTTTTCCTAGCAAGTTATTAAAAGAACTGATATTTGAAACATTTCAAGTTTTTTTTTACATAGAATTATTTCGCTTAAAGTTAATTGCAAGTTAATCAAGCGACGAAAACTTGCAGTATTCAAGTAATTCATAGACCAAATCGATTCCCGAAAAGTTAACATTTTTAATTTCAGCGATGAAGTTTAGGCAAATTCAAGTTATTTCGTCGATGAAACGTTTGTTTAAGCAATGATTGTGGGGAAAAAATTAAATTACTTGATAGAAATAATCAGTTTGCGGCAAAAATAGGTTTTCATTTGCAAGCTATTCAAACGTTGAAAAATTTCAAATCATTTTGTAGAGCGACCTGGTTTGCAACAATTTCACGTTTTTCTATGCAAGCTATTCAAGTGAAAAAGAGTCAATTTTTCTTAGCATGGTTGTTGCTGTTTTCAGAGCATTCGTTAGACTGAAATGTTTCTGTACACGCAAAATTTTTGAGAAAAAATAGGTAAGTAATGTCTAGCCTTGCAGTTGAATCAATTTCATCTTGTTTAAAGAATTTCAGACTTTTTTATAAAAAATTCTAGAACAGTCCAGCTTAACAGAAAATTTTCTCAACTAGTAATAGCAAAATCGTCAAATAAAACAGCTCAACTCATATGAATCACCTTTAGACAAAACTTGCGCCTTTTATGCTAAAACCAATGATCTCTCTTAACCATAACGCCTTATGGCAGTTGAAACGTGGCATTAGTTTTCTGTGATTCGTTGATTATAAAAGATTGCGTCAAAAGATTTAACATATTTATTCGTTTCTATAACTTTACACAGAGACGAAGTTGCACTTCGCATACACAAGCAAAAATATGGCCAATAATGCTACTGGGAAAAACTGAATGAGTTAAACTTTGAGTCTACAAAATTTCTAAGTGACGCACACCAATTATGAGTCTAGATAATTGCTAAGTGACGCAAGCCAATTATGACGCATTAGCAGTACCAGTCAAAACGAAAAACAAAAGAAATTTACCAACTAACATGCCTCAATTTATAGAGCGCACGCATTTTAACTAGTTTACGAAAAAGTTCATAAAAAATCCGACCCTGCCCAGGTTCGAACCCTCTTATTTTGCAGGTTTCCCTACCTCTACGCTACAGATCTATGATACCTTGAAGCCAAAGTGATATTTGTAGTATAATAGTCTGGTCAATAACCAGCTATTAAGTACAGCCAATGCTAAGGATATTAGCACAGACTATTATGCTACAAATAGCACTTTGGCTTCAAGGTATCATAGATCTGTAGCGTAGAGGTAGGGAAACCTGCAAAATAAGAGGGTTCAAACCTGGGCAGGGTCGGATATGGTTATTGATCAAAATGAACACTATTATTTGCGACTTATGTCGGGAAAAAAGAGAGTTCATAATATGACACAAGCTTTGCTTGTGTAAACTGACGAAACATTAACAGATCTAGACAAACTAGATTAAAAACTATTGACTAAAATTAGAATGAGAACTTAACCAGTGATAGCAAAATCGTTAAATAAAAACAGTTCAAATCAAATTAAAACTCTCTAGACAAAACTTGCCCTTTTACGCTAAAACCAAAATCCAAGAACCAAATCAACAAAACGATTGAACTCTCAAACAGATTTCAAAAACTTTCACAATTTACTTCTCACAGCAGGTAAAACATATTCACTCAAACTTGATTACTTCCAATACAGTTCCACTTTTGGTTTGACACTATTTTAGCTAATATGACCTGATTATCAAGCTTCGTTTCAACCCCTTTCTACAGCAAAACTCAAACTTTGATTCAGTTAAAAAAACGAAAATGAATTGCTGCGGTGCGATGCTACAACCGCAAGAAATTGCTTGTCTAATTTATATTCATAAATTGCTGTTGGGGAGAAACTAAATTAGCCGGTGTGGTCGGGCGGATCTAAAGATTTTCTCGAGGGTGTCGGTAGGATATGTAAATTTTCATAGTTCTTTGATAACACTTCGAAGACTTTCTTTTTCCATAAAATTTTGCACCGCAGACAAATTTAAAACTGAGTTGTGACAAAAAAAAAACACATTTTCTGACCGCGCTCACCGCAAAAACGCGTCATATATTGGCGTCAAAAGTATATCTGTAAAATCATATTAAAGAAAACATTTAGGCGGTGGAAAAGGTCGAGTTCGTGTAGTATCAAAGAGTTTGTCAAAGTTGGTTAGAATTTATCTTTTATTTCTATATACACCAACAGTTCCGCCACTGAAAATTTCTGCTTTGGCTAAGACAGAAAAATTTAGTATATAAGCTCATCAGCTATATAATTAAGCTGAAAAATGAACTAATTATGACAACCTTAGACTAAAATTACAGCTGATAAATAAATTAATTCACAATTGATAACAAAATTATTGAAAAATGAAATATAAACTAAAATAACTGCACTGTAATTGAGATCCATAACTGAGATCCAGATGTCGCCGCGTCAGAGACAGAATCAAAACTAATAAAGAAGTTGTAAGAAAACTTTCAGAGAAAAAACGAATCAGTGGAAAAATTTTAATGACTTGAGAGAGGTGTTTGAACGACCTCATTCTGCTCAAAATTGAAAGATTATTATTAAACTTAAACTGGAATATAGTTTAAATTAAAAATCTTTTAACCGAGTCTTTAATCAGCCGACAACTCAAATGAATATGCAATAAGTTGGGCTATGTCACAGACTATACTGGGATTGAAGTTTTTCAGTGGGCTAATTTACAGATTATCAAAAATCAAGTTTTTCCAATCGATTTGATAAACTATGGTATTCTCAATTTAGAATGATATCACTTATGTTTCCAAATTACTGAAAAAGATTGGCTACTTTTTGGTCTTCTTGACCGAATGAACTGATACCGATTCTGCTCGGACGAAGTCGGATAGATATGGTTACACTGTACAAGAAAAATCGTCTTTTCGCCAAAAAAAGTAAGATTTCAGATTTTAAAATCTGGGTAAACTCTAAAAAATGAATATGTTATTTGTCACATGTAAAATCACAAACATGTAATATCACATAAATCAAAATCTGATTTCCCATGTGTCAAATTACATTTGAAAAAAAAACATATGTCTAAGTCACATGTTTTTTTTTAAAGTTAACAATTAATTTAAGATCGTACATAAAAAATCACAAAATTGAAACGATGAGTCCATAAAACGATAAAACGCTGATGGAGAGACTCTCAGTCTAAAGTTGAGTTGTCTGAGACCCATTTATGATGCGTATACAATTTCTGAAGTTCCGAACCTAGTCGACTAATTAATCAACTTTTTCAGGAGCAGCTTCCAAACAAAAATTTGTCAAATTGTCGACCAGGTTCGGAACTTCTGAAACTAGCAAATTTCTTAAACTGGTCGACAAGGTTCGAACTTCTGAAACAAGCATAAGTCCATGCTTATAGTACTAATAGTTTCAAATTACTGTTTTTGTGATAACCAAATTGAAATCAATTCAAAACTTTGATAAACCAAGATTTAACTAAGCGTTAAGTTTCAGTCTCCCGTCTGAGTCTTTTGATGTAATTTACAAGTGAGAAACAAAAATTTAATCCCCCACAACACTTCCAATTAACAATAAAAACGCAATTTTTAATCCCCCATATCAGCAATTAAGTGTTACGAATCGTCGCTTGTTACGAATTGTCGCCTCACGATAGTGTCCGAAATCAATCTTTGTTGAGATTTAATCTCTATCCCAAGTTTTTCTAGAACACACCATCAGCGAACGCAGCAAGCAGCAACTTCTGGAGGGAGAAAAATATTCAATACCATTTGGTATGCTGATGGAACATTTATATCAGGCCCAACGCTCTCCAATCAAACTTTCAACATACACGTTGTAGTAAACGAACAAACAGTTCCAATGGTTTACTTTCTTTGAACACGAACAACTGAAGAAAAATATCTGCGAGCTTTGAAGAGCTGAAACAGTTAAAACTCTGCCTGGCGCGCCAAAAATCTGCTCGATTTCGAAAAAGCGTCGATCAATGCCTTTCAGTCAGCCTATCAAAAGCTACTTTTTCACTTCGCGCAAGCTAATTGGAGAAAAATTCAGGAGCTGGGCTGGGATCCCCCTTAAAGATCCTGAAAAACTCTGCGACTTCTTATGAAATCATTGATTGCACTGGCACTTCTCCCCCAATGGGATCTGGAACAGGGGTTCGAATGTCTGAACAATCAATTGGGCGGAAAACATCCTATCATTCCATATGTGGAATATTTTAAAAATATACGGATTGGTCCAATGTCTCGCACAAAACGCTAATCCGCTTTCTTCCCCCCAGATCTCTGGAATCAGTTGGTATGTGCGCGAGATCAAAAGCAAAAGACGAATAATTCGTTGGACGGTTGGCATCGTGCTTTCCAGACGGGAAAGGGCTGTACACATCCAACTATCCACAAAATCATTGAATTTATTGGGCAAGAACAAATATTAGCTGAGAATGAGCTAGTAACAATAAGATCGGTGAGAATAAGATCCGAGGAGAAGACATCAGAGACAGCGAAAAACAAAAAAGTTCAGTTAACATTGTCTGAGATATTAAAAAAACTATCAGAACAACTGAATTAGTAAAATACTAAAAGGAATAGCTTTTAACTTAGGTTTCTTTAATTCTGTTTGATAAATTAAGCTATCAATTGCTTTTTGTTAATTATTGAATATCGAACAAAATTTTGATACGAATTGTCGCTTAATACGAATCCTCGCTTGTTACGAAAAGTCGCCTTTTAGAAAATTACGAATTGTCGCCTGTTACGAATCGTCACTTGTTACGAATTGTCGCACAACTATATACAATAGTGCCAAACAAACCTCTTCTCACAGGCTTTTTATAGCCACAAACTGCTACTGAAAAAAGCAGTTCACGGGGAGAAAACAAAAAAGTAGTTACTCGGATTTGGAATTTCAGACATTGGACATGAGAACTCGTGCCTCATGATCAATTGGAAAAATTTACTGTGCATCACAGCAATCTCTAATCATAAATTTTTAATCCGATCCAACAAATTTTATAATCAATCATTGCTCGCAGAAAAAAGTCCTGCCTTTTTTCGTTTTTAAGAGGTCCCTTGATTTAATCTTGAAGAACTATACTTGTGAAACAAAACTAACGCATTTGAAGGTTTCAACAGCACCAACTGTGGGAAAATTACGATATCCCAACTCGACCTTGATTTTGTCAAGTACCCAGCTCAAACCATTTTAGGAAACAAAAATGTATAAAAATTGTTCGATCGCATAAAGAGCCCATGATTAGGACTCATTTTTCACTATGGATGTCCCAAAATTTTTATCACCAATAATGAGACACGGTTTTCTCCTTATTGCTAACGACGATTGCTAATTTAATTTATCCCCGGGAACTGCAAAGTTTCAAAAACGAGCAACTTTTTGCGATAAAAACCAACAAAAAGAAGTGTTTTGAACGATAGTTTGAATCGGATAGGAAATGTAGAAATGAGAGCTGATTTTTTCCCTCGAAAATAGCTTATTTCTCAATTTCCGATTCCATTCGACTTAATTTTTTTTCTAGGAGCTCAATATTTTCAAGCATGTTGTTGATAAATAAAAACACAAAAGTAGAGATTTTGTTTCATTTTAGTATGTATCGGAAATTTGTCTTAGTGTTGAGATCTGAGATTTCCCCAAAATTTTCTAAAAAAATTGGAGGTGAGAGCAACCAGAGAAAAATGATATGCAACCAGACATTCGCAGATTCACATAGTAATTTCAACTCAGTTGGTACCGTTGAGACTTTCGAATGAGTTAGTTTTGTTTCACAGGTAAAAATCTTCATGTTTACACAAAAAAAAAGTAAAAAATAATTTAAGCGAGCGACGGTATGCAAAATTTGTAATTCCTTACCCGACATTATTTGTTTTATTTAGTCAATTACAGCGCTCAATTAATTTTCAGAAACGCTTATTCACAAAGTTGATTGATAACATAAGGAGCCCATGATTAGAGCTTGTTTTTCACTAGAGGATGTACCGGAAACTTTATTGACCGAGTCAGGAACGTTTCAGCGTCACGAACCGGACAATAACGACTTGAAACTGAAAAAAATCCACCTTCTACGATAATTATCCGTTATTGCTTCACTTATGCTTTGATACTGAATGTCTGTATCATCATTTAGTATTGAGACAAAACTAGGTTTTAGCAATTTTTCAGTTCTTCTGATAAATTAATTTTGAGTCAGGAACATTTTAGTGTTCCCCTGTGCCAGAATGGATTACATTTACAGTGCTGATTTAAACTAATCGGTCAAAACGAGCTAAACTTGAAATTTAAACCGCGTTTTTCTCAAATTGCGTTGATTTTAGGTGAAACCTTATAAGACAAAACTTGCTCAAAATTTTAGCAGATAAATATGGTATAATTTGTTTTGCGAAATTCGGGCCCGAAATTTTACCCCAAAAATGGGTCATTTTGGCTTTTCTTAGTTAATCAAAAATTACGCCAAAAATACCCATTCGATCACTAACATAATTATATCAAAGTGAGCCCTTTAGGTAGTCCAACAAAATTTAAGAAGGGTATACTCTCCAAAACATTGTATAATTTAACTTATTTTTATTTGATAGACAAAAAAGGTCGTTTTTACTATATAAAATATCAACTTTTTATTTAAAAACAATTTATAAACTGTTTGCAATTTTTTTGGAGAAAATACCTTTCTTAAAATTTGTTGGACAACGTAAGGGGCTCACTTTGACATAATTATGTTTGTGATCGACTGGGTATTTTTTGCGTAATTTTTGATTAACTAAGAAAAGCCAAACTGACCAAATTTTGGAGTAAAAATTTGGGCCGAATTTCGCAAAACAAATTACACCATATTAATTCTGCTAAAATTTTCAGCAAGTTTTGTCTTCATAAGTTTTCACCTAAACTCAACCCAATTTGAGAAAAACGCATTTTAATCAGTGTTGAGTTTTCCTATAAAATTAAAAGAAAATTTTTAATGAATGGTGTTCTCCTCAGCCTTGTTAATTCAAGTGTCGAAATTTTGTCACAGTGCGGTGATTCATTACCTTGTTTTTATGAATCATGTCAAAACAAGATCTTTTTATTTCGGTTGATTCTCATTCAAAACTTCTCCATGAGAAATGCATAATTTCAGAATTGGTTTGACTTAATGGCAAACCTATGACTAGTGCTGGGTTTTGCACTTAAGTACGCATAAAAAGTATATCACAATGCTGAATTTGTGTTGTTTTTGATCAATCGAAAAAAAAAGGAAGTTGAGCTTAGCTATATCAAGGATTGATAAAACGATACGTTCGTTAAAGGTAAAACCAACTTGATTCTAACTCATATAAATCAAACACTGAATTAGAGGTCAACAACTAGACAGAACTAGATTGATTGACAGGCAGGTACCTGCTCACATTTATTAGTGATATGAGAAACTCTCAAGAATATATATAATGATAGGTATCAACTGAAATGATTGACATCCAAATATGCAGGTAAGGAAATGTCGTCATTCTGCCCAGCGTCGTCGTATTGATAATTCGTCGCATTTTAAAAAAGCAACGGTCGAATAATTTGAGAAAAAGGCTTCTTAGAGCATTATCAAAAAATTTAATGTATTTTTAATAGAGGTTAATAATAATGACATCAATTTCAAGCTACCGAAATTATGCGGAGGAAAAAATGATTAAGCATATTCAGAAGAGGGAAATTTAGTGAAATTAAACAAAATTTAAGTTCTAACAACAACGCCGAGCTCTGGAAATCTTTAGCTCAGGGAATTGCTATATTGACAGTTACCTAGTTTTTTTGTCAGAGAATACTGACTCTTTGACTCCGTAATTGCGAAATAAGTCGTTTTCTCTAATTTCATATGGGAACGATTGTGTGAGCCACACTTCCATGTTTGGCTGGTGAGAGAAGACATTTTAGTAAAGCTTCAATTAACCATTTTGAATAACATGAGATGCTCTATGAACAAAAGCATTTAACGTTTAAGAAATGGGTTTAAGTTTCTACACAAAAGCAAAGCCGATGTTTGCACTACCTGCGATAAAATACAAAACAATCACTAAATCGAAAAATATCAAAAAAAAAATCAGAAATGCCGAAATCTATCAAACGAAAAAAGTACCAAAAACACAAAGACAATAGAAGGTAAAAAAGAATAAAAAAAAACTTACCAAGCTGTAAACAAGCCAAAAATACCTGAGATGAAACTCTTTAAGCCCAAAACATTAAAAAAAAACGTATTAAACGTTTTTATCCCCCATCCCCCCTCAATACACACAAACACTTTTTCGCCCATCAAACGACAAAATGTGAGGCCAATACCCCGATATATTATAGGCCGAAACTTATCAACCCGAGAAAACAAAAAAAATACTTAAAAACTAATAAAAAATGTTTACAGCCCCATCCCCTATATACACACGCACACATTTTTTTTTGCTCCTTACACGACCTTCTTATGAGATCAAGAAACCAATATAAAATAGACTGAAACTTATTAAAGAATAAAAAAAGAAAAATGAAAAAAAAAATTGACTTTGAAAAAGGAAGACTTAAAAACTGAAGAAAAATTGTGAATGCCCATCCCCTTCATTACACACAAGTACACATTTTTTTTTTACTTTTTAAAGTATGCAATATGAGGCCAATAAGACGAAATAATATCGCCCGAGACTTATTTAGCAGAGAAAACAAAAAAATTAAAAACGAAAACAAAACAACCTAAGAAACAAATTTGGAACAAAACGGATATTCAAAACGCTGACATGCACAAAATGTGTCTGTTGCAATTTAGAGGCAACTGCTGTAGCTCAGAGTGCAACTTAGTGAAAATGAAGATCTTGAAATTGGAAAAATGGAGATCTTGAAATTGGAGATCATCCTGTGGACAAAGTTTTTTTACGGGAAATACCTTTTTTACGGGAAATTTCAAAATATAATGCAAATTTAATGCGAAGAGACCTCAAATGCAGAAATTTGTCAACTGGAAGGTAGGAATACCCAAAACGCAACGTCGTTTTTTTGAAAGCGTGCTCGTAGATGGCGATGGTTGTTTTAAGCTAAAATTCTGCAAACCGGTCTAAGTGTATTTATTTATTGATATCAACCATTTAACAAAAGCAAAGCCTGGTTTGGTTTAGTTTTACTTTGTGTTTCAAATTAGTTTGGCATTATGTGATGTTTCGACCCAGTTCAAATTTATGTTTCGACCAGTTTGACTTTGTTAAGAACTTTGTTTTCAAGTCGGAGAACACAATTACTCATTTTTTAAGCAAAAAGCAGATTTTGAGCACTGATCCGCTGAATAAAAAAACGTTGAGCTCCATAATTAGGTTACCAATTTTCTAGAGTGCACGGGTAAACTGTTAGTTTTTAAAAAAAATTTAAGTATTTAACAGTCAAAAAAACTACCGCCAGTATTTTATGAGCTTTTACGATCCATTACCGAGCGGTCATTAAGCCGGTGAATTTTGAATAAACACCAACTGAGCCTAAAACAAAAAAATGCCATTGGAAATTATTTGCATTAAAAATTTTGAGTTATTAAAGTTTTCATCTTAACTTTTACACTGCAACCGTCCTGAATTATTATTTTTAAAATTTTAAACATAATAAACAGACAGTTGAAAAAGAGTTAATTATCGAAAATTATGGAAACCAAAAAAAGCGCTCGTTATTTGACTCGTTTTTAAAAAAAAAACTTCTACTTCCGAATTTCATAGAAAAAAAATATCTGGCCTTAAACAGTCCTTTGAATTTTAAGAACAATTTATGATTGCCGGCTGCGACTCGAAACACATACATTAGGTTGCAGAGGCCACTGTGCCACCTATAGGCTACGCGGAAAGACGCCCTCTTCGAAATTCAGAACAACAAACAAGAACAAACCAAGACTCTGAAAACACAAACGACCTTTTTGTTCCGACCATTGAAAATAGGGAGGAACTGTTCGGGTGTGTTTTAGTTTTTTTTGGTTCCACGCAAATGAGTCTAGTGATATATCATTAAAAAAAAACTTTCAGTCGTGCTTCAAACATTAAAAAATATTCCAAAAAATTTGTCGAGAAAAACGGGGTTGATATTTTTGATTTCTCGTCTGATTTCGAGCGAGTAAAGCGAGCAGCATGCTAATTTATGCTCAACTTGAGCCATTCACAATAGCTTATTTATTCGAGTAAAAATAGTTTTTGGAGTTTTTTAACGCCCTTTCGAGAATCAAAAACTTTTCTTTTCTAGTCATTTTTCTTCAAAAATTGTTGTCCAGTTTGCCTAAATTACCATGACTAACGAGTATTACAGTAACTAAATTCTAGTTTTCTGTTCAGATCCTTTCATCACACTATGCAAAAAATGACACTACTTTGAAAAAAATGTGTTGTTTAAAACTATGGTTGGAACATTATGTGCTACTTGGACAGTAACCGGCTATTCTGGATAAGTTTTATTATCAATCACTATCTGTCCTTCAAAAATCACTATTGATAAGTCAAGATGTTTTTAATTGCTTTTCTCTTGTTTGTGTTACTTTGGTTTCTCGGGCACGCTTAGGCATTGAAACTGGATGTTTGATTTCTGGCGGTGACAAAGACACCTCATGATACATTTCAAGTCATTGCAAAATTTTTTTTATTAAGGCTCAAATTAACGCATATTAACTGTAACTTCAAGTCAAAAATTAGCACCAACAAGAAGAATTAACCAGTAAAAACATAAATCATGCTAAATAATAGTATTTACGTTCCTAATAGCACCATTATTGGAAGGCTCAAATTTATCTGATGAAAAAAAATTTTTCGCTTGCTATATGTCATTTAAAGAGCACTTAAAGCATTCACAGTTGTCGCGCTTTTCCCATTTTATTGCGTTCACATAAACGCAAGCTAACATAATTTCACGAAATCAGTTTTGTGAGTAATACAGCTCTATGATCACTGTGTTGTAGGGCGAAGCGAAAAACGTCCATTTCATTGGTTTTCCTTATGCACTTCTGAATTGCACATCAATTATATTTACACTTCAATTTCAGCAAATTTAAGTTATTTCATGTCTCATTTTGTCACAGGCTATCACTTTCATCAAAATCAACCCGCCGTTGTTGCTTGTTGTGATTTAGTTTAGATAGACATCTATCACGACACTCATTTGTCAGTCGCTCGCTTAATTCCCCTGCAGACGCCTTAGCTGACAGCAACTCTTTTGCCATCAGGGTTAACGGACATATATTCACTCCATTGGAGCCATAGTCCAGAGCATTGGCTGGACCACTAGCAAGAACTCCCGATGAGATGACCTGAGGTTGAACATTGGCGACCGCGACAACACAAGGTGCAATAGTGAAGCTTTGGAACTTGTCGCTGTCCAGAAAGAACTGCAACAAAAATCGAGTGAGTTCACTTAAACCATAGCTGTGACCCTTGAAGTAAAGAGTCAAGAATTTCAAAGCAAAATACCCCCACTACAATTCACCACACGATTCTTAAGTCCAAATATTGAAACATACTTTTTGCAAGCTGACCTTTAGTGGACTGTTATTAAGCAATTCTGAAGTGGACAGAGCTCTCTGTTTCTGACTTTTGATCCTCTGCAAATTCTTAAATTGTTCCCTATCTTTCCACCCCTCTATACCTTGCCCTTGTCCATCTTTGCCACCTGCTAACGAACATATAACTTGGCCTAAAGTACTCTTTTGTTAAGCATTTCGGCACAGAATTGACTTTAACTGATTATATTTGATTTTGATCATTTGCCAAGATGTATGATATGAGGGGAAAAATGTACACAGACGAAGCTGAGCTTCACACTACTTGCGATACAAAACAAGAAAGACAAGACTTAAGATTTATACAAAGTTAAAAAAACCAACTCACCCTCAAAACACACCCACACAAAAATTGATTGCTCGTCAAATGAAGCAATATTAGGTCACTAAGTCAATATAGTATAGCCCAAGACCTATTAAGAAAAAAACAGAAAGAAAAAAAAAAAAAAATTTAAGACTAATAAAAAGTTATTGAGTCCTCCTCACTCTCAAAACTCACATACAGGCACATACAAAAATTTTTCGCTCGTCAAAAGACGCAACATGAGGCCATTGAGCCGATTTAATATAGGCCGAAATCTATCAAGCGGAAAAAGGGGAAAAAACAGAGCCGAAAAAAGTCGTAATGAAAAACTATGATTTCTATCAAGATTTTTAGCATTTTGTTCGATCCAGAGGAGAGCATAAAACTTATGTTTCCCTTGAAATGAATACAAAACTAAGTCACTAAGTCAATGAAATAAAAGCCGAAACCATTTGGGCAGAATAAAGTTTTTCAGCGAAATTAACAAAAAAGAAAATATACGAAGTCAAAGTTAGTATAATTGCAAACAGCAGAAGTAAAGCAAAAGACTACACACAACTACAATGTAACTTGCATACAGCAAAAAACAATTCTCCGATGTGGCATCTAAGCCGACAAAACATATCAGACAAATAATAAGCCGACAATTTTTTTGAAACGTAATATTTCTCGTTTGAAAAAAAAAACAGGATGCTGTCAGATTCGAACCAAGAACCTTTGCCGTCCTATGCGCATTCGTTATCTTCAGACCAAGTGTGGCCTGTTTACGGGCAAAAAAAGTCTTGGATCCGATTGCAATACTCTTCCTTATCGCAAGGGTAATGATGTATGATATTATTGATATGAGAGGGAAAAAACTCACTTTCATTTCCCATGCGAAAAGTCAATAATTAAGCTTTTAAACCTCATACATCTTAAAATAGCCAACATACAGTTGGAAAAAGTATCAATGAACTCAACGAAATCTATCAAATTTCTGAAACTTTTTGTTCCATCTTTCGAAGAAAATGACGAAATATTAGTACTCGGGTTATTTTTTTCCTACAAAAAGTGCCGAAATATTTGTGCTAGTATAGAGGTTCATACTCTGGGTTGCTTTTTAAATAACCTTGCCCTGAGCTCAAATTTATAATATATTTCACATAGGAGCATTTTTTGTCATGTTACAAAGGTTTAAAAATTGACAATTTGAGATAAGTCAATTGGCTCCGATATCTTTTCAAATTAAAGTGAGGCAAGCTAGTTGTTCCAGATATTGCGTTAATAGTCAAAATTTATCATACTGTATGTTACATTGCGCGTGGGGGACGATTTCAATAGCTATCTTTTTCATTCCAATGCGATATCTAAAATATAAATCCACTTGGAAACTAAGAGCCATGCACGTTTTTCCCCGCTTCAATTGCATTTTCTTTGAAGAGCGTATAGCGAAAAAAACACACGACCTAAAAAAGTGTTCATTTGTTTCATTGACACTTTCAAAAATCACGAGTAGTAAAAAAAATAAAAATGGGAGAAGCTTTTAACTTGAGGAACCAAAGAGACGTCAAAATCACCTTCTCCACTGGCCAAATTTTGTTCCCCTTCATCACGACCAGCCTCTTCAGAGTGCCTGCTGCTCTTTTGAACTAACTTGACCTCTGCTTGTGTTTTTCCCCCTCCTCCCAGTCTGCTCACTCCCTTTTTGTTGCTCATTGAAGAACACGACGACACTAATACTCTGCATCTGCGTGACGATCTTCGAGATGACCTGCAAAATAAGAATTGAAAAACTAACTTTGTTTTACTCTTTTTTTTTTGCAAATTATTTGATTTCCTCTTTAAGACACGCTACCCGATAGAACATAGACAACAGAACCAAGTTTATCACTGAAAATCAAAGACTGAAACACGATCAACAATCGAATTGTATGCATGCATAAAAGATAGCAAATATCTAAAGCTTTAGGCGGATCAACTTCCAAGTGCTTAATTCAATCTAGTTCAATCAATCAATCAATACCACCAACCGCAGCATCTCCCAGAAGCAAAACCAAATTTAGTACTCGTCTCGGCATTTAAAACAACTCACGATGACATGCGGGAGGCTATGCTTCTTTGACTTCTCCTCGAACTAGTTGTCGCTCGTTTCCTTCTCACTTGTGTCCTCCTGCTGACAACAATTGAGTCGAACAGTTTCTTCCTCAGAGATTTCAGCATCTTATTCTGCTTGAAAATAACAGATCCATTTTAATATAAAGCTTAGTTTTTCAACAAAAATGGTAGTTTTCTATACCATGATACAAATTCGATTATAAATCAGAGTAGGTGTAAAACGCGCTGTTCCGTAACAGAATTATAGCTTATTCGCCTATTCCTCTCAATATTGACACAGAGACGAAGCGGAGTTTCGCATAACTTGCGCTACAACGCAAGCGTAACATTGCCAGCTAAGCTAGTGAACAGAAAATGATACGGAAGTCAAAAATATTCTATTTCAGAAATCAATGGAGACGCACAAATACCAGCATTAAATAAGCTTTTAATTATCACTCAGCCGACAAAATAAGGCTAGACGCCCATTGAGCCAAAAACCAAAAAAGAGATGCCATAAGAAATTGTTAACAAGAAAAAAAACTTCCGCAATAAAGCTTTAAGCTTAATATTTTACACCACAGCAGGCCTGATTTTTTTTAAAAACACTCAATTTTTGCCTTCCAAACGCCAGAAAACATATTGGCTATGTCAATAAAACATACTCTGACACCATCTAGGCTTAATAAAGCTTTAAAGCGAAGAAAAAAAAGTAAATTATACAAAGTCAGGGTTAGTAAACTTTTAAATTAAAACAGAGAAGTACATCAAAAACTTGGAACTTCAATTAAAAAAGCTTACAGCACAAGAAAAACCTGTGACTGACTACTAAGCCGACAGAATATAGCAGATAAATATTAGCCTGAAAACGCAATTTTTCCCGGAAAATAATTTTCAATTCCTTACATACTGAGAACACAAGCTGCAGCCGGGACTGTAACCCCCAGATCTTAGGGTGCAAAGGCAACCACGTTACCACTAGACCAAGGGAAAGTTGTAAAAATATAAAAAAACAAGTCGGCGAATTTTTTTTTATACAATAAATCGAAAACGTTATGTGAAAAAAGCCGAAATATCTAAAATACAAAAATTTAATGTTTGTTAAGATGATGATCACAAGCAACCTTAAAAAGCATTGGGAATCAATCACGAGCGGCCATTAACACGATAACATTTGGGTCTACCCGTATGAAGCAGAACTTGTCACAAAAAATTTTAAGCTAAAAAATTTTTCATGTTTTTACGACCCATATTTTGCCATCGAAACTACGCAATATCAATTATTTGAACCGATATAACATAAGGCGCAACCTGTGTTTAAAAAATACTTTTCAATATCAGACTTGATAAATTTACAAATTAAAAAATTTCTATCTCAGTAAAATTAGACAAAATTAAAACAGTCACTCAACGAAGCTTCGCATCACTTGCTACACAACACACAGATATATAAAAAACATATGGCGAAAAAAAAATGTTTTTTTTTCGTCTCGATAGAAGTTCATTGTAGGCAAACATGCCAAGCAAAATAATCGAACATTAAATTAGCAATGGAACAAAACTTACGAAGCGGAAACAAAGCCGACAACCGTTGAGCAGACATCAGTTGAGCCGAAAAAAAAATGATTTAAAAAACTTTTAAATCCAACATGAAACCAACAAAAAACAAAACTTTCAACTATAATAAAAACTACTTACAGCAGAAGAAAAATCCATTATGTGGCAACTAAGCCGACAGCCCTTGAGCAGACAAAAGAAAGTCCGATAATTCAATTTTTACCGGAAAAAAAAATGTAATAAGTGTAGAAAAACCCATTGTTTAGAAAGTATGCCGATAAAACTGTGCCAGGCAATATGAAGATATTTAAAAAAAAAAACGGAAAATGAATTGAACCGACATAAACAAGAACAGAAACCATTAATCAGGAAAAAATCAACATCTTTGCAAGAAATTTATTGGAAAGAATGAATAATACCTGAAACAAAATATCCGTCTAATAACTATTAAGTGATGATAGCTTTATTTAAATTGCTAAAAAATTGAGCGAGTCAGCCATAGAATGTAAAACGGGAAAAAAATCTAGTAACCAGTTGCTACACCTTTGCTGATCGCCAATCATCGGAGTAAACGAAAAAAATCATCTTTATAATTCTCTATCTATTCTTTCCAGGGCACGCTATGGAGCTTAAAAATGAGGGAGGCCATATAAACAACATTTAAAATAATAAATAATTGTTTATCATGATAAAAATCATTGGTTTGGTTTCACAAAAATATTGGTGCAAGTAGGCTGGCGCTAGGTGCGCTCTGCCCTTGTTAATTTTAGGGGTTAGGGTGCGCTTTGCCGAAACAACACCGGCAAATTGCATCCTTATTATCAGATTTATTTGTTCGGCAGAGCGCATTCGACCCCCTAAAATTAACACCGGCAGAGCGCACCCGCAGTCCAGAGTTAGGTAGAGCCAACCTACTTATACCAAAAATTTTGTGCAACCAAACCAATGAATTTTATTACACCGAAGACTTTAGTCAAGGTGTTATGGTATCGTGTAACGGGTTTTTTTTAAATGTTGTCTGTTGTCAAGTGTCGACAAATAACGTCCACAGTTATCAATTATCATGTGGGCTGGACTATATCGCGCTATGTCACGTGATTGCGTATGTTTGTTTCTTTATTTGTTCATCTTTATTTATTTAATTATCTGTTCTTCTATTTATTTAATTATGTTTAGTTTGCTTATATTTATTTATAATTTATGTATGTACATATTTATTTTTGTTTATTTTTATCACGTGTTTTGTTTATTTATTTAATTATTCTTTCTTTCATTTAGTTTTGCTTTTATTATTTCTGCGTGTGTATTTATTTAATTTATTTATTTTCATTTATTTATATTATGGGTCTGTTTGTTTGGTTATTTGTTCATATATATTTTTTCATGTCTATTTAATTATTTGTACATTTCACTTTTGCTTTTATTTATTTATTTATTTATTTATTTATTTATTTATGTATTTATTTATGTATTTATTTATTTATTTATGTATTGATTTATTTTTTTATTGCTTATTTATTTATCAGGTGTGTTTTGTTTATTTGTTGATATTTATTTCTATATTTATTTAATTATTCTTTCTTTCATTTAGTTTTGCTTTTATTATTAATGTATGTGTATTTATTTCATTTATTTATTTTCATTTATTCATATTATGGGTCTGTTTGTTTGGTTATTTGTTCATATATATTTTTTCATGTCTATTTAATTATTTGTACATTTCACTTTTGCTTTTATTTATTTATATATTTATTTATTTATGTATTCATTTATGTATTTATTTATTTATTTATTTATGTATTGATTTTTTTTTATTGCTTATTTATTTATCAGGTGTGTTTTGTTTATTTGTTGATATTTATTTCTATATTTATTTAATTATTCTTTCTTTCATTTAGTTTTGCTTTTATTATTTATGTATGTGTATTTATTTAATTCATTTACTTTCATTTATTTATATTATGGGTCTGTTTGTTTGGTTATTTGTTCATGAGATATATATTTTTTCATGTTAATTTAATTATTTGTACATTTCAGTTTTGCGTTTATTTATTTATTTATTTATGTATGTATTTATTTATTTATGTATTGATTTATTTTTTTATTGTTTATTTATTTATCAGGTGTGTTTTGTTTATTCGTTGATATTTATTGCTATATTTATTTAATTATTTTCTTTCATTTAGTTTTGCTTTTATTTATTATTCATGTATGTATTTATTTATTCATTTATTTATTTATGTTTATTTATTTTTGGTTTGTTCGTTCATTTGTTGGTTTGTTCGTTCATTTATTTATTTATTAAGTTAGCGTCTTTGTTGTTTGATTGTGAAATTTGATGTTTTACTTCTTAGCTATGTAGTTAAAAGCAAAAAAAAGATTTTCAATTTATTGTTCTGTTTAGGATATTTTCAGAAAGATCTGTATATCACCAATTAGCGTACAACGATTTACAGGGAACGCTGCCAACGAGATTTGTCCACTTGCTTTTGGGTTGCAGCTACATCAAAAATGATTTTAAATTATTTATTTTAAAGATTTATCTATAGTTATATCTGTCCGGTAATTAATTTTCAAATTTGCTTTTGTATTTCTCAAAAAAGAATTTGTTGGAGCGTGGACTCAATAACGTAAAGCAAAATGTTAAATTTTATGTTACTTCTATTTTCAGTCATGTAATGGAGCCATTTCGACCCACGGGCATTGCAAATGATGACAACAGTTGCTATCTCAATTCTGTTCTTCAGCTTTTGTTGAACTCAGATATAGCAAAATTTTGGTGTATACATGTATTAGTACGATTTTTTGTTCTAGAACTGTTATTCTTCAATTATTAGTTGTTCAAGTTGTTTGGTTTTTGCTTCAGTTTCTATGCCTTCGGTGTATTGCGCGTTGCGCCTATGTTTCTGATAAACAAGTTATCTATGGAGAATTTGAAGGTTTTAAATATGTATTTTGTTAACATCCCCTCTTTCTCACAGGCAGTAATGGCTAAATTGAAATTTTTTTGAATCTCTATAGGTGATAACAAATTTTATGTGAAATCATTTGGTGAAATCCCTTGGCTAAGGTCGCGATACCAAAAAAAGGTTGTTATTCTACCATAGTACCAGGCGAGCGAAAGAACCCGTATTTCAGTGCAACCATAAAAAAGCTCGAAACGGTTCGCAAAAGGGTACGCTCATAATTAAAAATTTCCCGGGCATTCTGATCACGTAACCAAAGTGAAGATAAAAATGTCGAAAATTGAAATGCCAGGAAAACTGAGACAATGAGTTGTGGCTTCACTAAAAATTTCAAAATCTTTAAAGCAAAAAATTGTCCAACATACTGATTTTTCTGCAGAAAAAAACGATAAACAGAAATTAAGCAGAGCCAATATTATAATTCTGAATTAAATGATTCCAGTAACTCCAAACCTAACCAAAACTTGGAAAAGACGAACTGTCTCTGAAAAACAGCCGTCTCTTTTGTAATAAACCGGTTACATAGACTACTTGCATCTTCCTCATGGGGATGTGGTCCTTGCTCCTTGAGATCACTGGGTAATTGCTCTCAGAGATTATAGGAGTCAGTGTTCACGTGACGGTCAGCGTGACAAGGCAATGCGTAAAACGAATGTCTTGAAATACTGCCTGACGGAAACAAAATGAAGGAAATTTCAGAGCGTGAAACAAAAATAGGACCAAAACTAAGAAATCAAGCATTTATCATTTTAAGAATGCCTAGCAAGGACGTTTTTTAAATTACAAAACGAAGACTTACATACGTCCTGGTCCTTTGATCTGAATCAAGCGAGATTAAATTAATGAATATGCAACGAAAGTATTCAAATATATGCTGACCACAAAACGAAATATTTACATCAAGTTGGAATTCACATCAACGATGAAAACAGGGGCGGATTTAGGGGGGGGGGGGGGGGGATTTGAAAACAGGGGCGGATTTGATACTTTTTCAGAAATCCATTTTTGGCCGACCGACCCTAAAATTTTTTTAAAGGCGCCTTTGGCGCCAATATATACTAACTTTGAGGGGGAGCGCGCGCCAAAAAAAACGCGATTTTTTTGTAAAATTTTTTCAAAAAGTGCCCAAAAACGGCTTTTTTGATTGTTTTTTCAAAAATTTGCCTGCGGCGCAGAAAATTTAGCCAAAATAGGGGCAAAACAGAGCTTTGGCAGAGCTCGAAAAATCAATTTGGTTGACCTAAAAAAAAAAAAAGGTCGTCAAAATTTTGGAAAATTTTTTGAAAATCCGCCCCCCCCCCTCGAGAAAATCCTAGATCCGCCCCTGGATGAAAATATTCGTTTTTATTGAGAAACCAATCCGTAAATCTGATGGATGCAGCATATCTTCTCGGGAAGGCTAGATAAATTTCATGATACTCAGAGCGGGCATTCTTAGGAACTGCGTCAGAAAATGTACCCAGAAAAGCCAAACAAGGAACATGTCAAAGACCTTTTGAATACATACAAAACTTTTCTTCGGACTGATCTATCTATTGATGTGGTTACATCTGAATTGACAAAAACTCATTACGTGGCTCCGAAATGTCTCAAGCAAATGACAGGGAGCAAATCCAAATACCTGAAAACATGCCATGCCTTTCGGGTAGCAACATTGTCGCTGCTGCACTAATTCAAGAAAATCAACGTGAGTCAAAAAGAACGACAGGCGTTTACAGTTCATTAAGAGGACAGAGCGAGTAAATCTGAATTTTATGAAAGTTCAATTTACGAAGATAATCTTTATCTACCTTCAAAAACGAAACACGCTGAGAAGTTCTATTACGGAGCAAAGGGATTCCTTCAAAACCAATGGTCGAACGGATTTCAAAAAAACACCGAAAAACCTTTCAACAGAAGAAGGAAAAATATATACGCAAGTTTTGATGACAGTATTGATAAACCGTCAAAACAATTTGTGCGGGATTCGCTAATAGCGAAATATAGTCCAGAAGTAGCAACTGATAAAAAAAAAGTGATGCGAGTTTACATGAAGCTTACCGCAAACGCTTTTGAAACAATTCCAAGGGAACTCAACATAAGCTTAAACAAGTCAGCTAAAAGAGCCCTCGGTCGCAGTTCTGAAAACATGCTATGCTATCTCTCACTGTACTGCAAACGTACACAAAAAATTGAGTTCGTGTTTCTTGAAGTTCAAATTATTCGCCAGAACACACGCAATAATTATGCTTTATTCCAAATCAATTTCAACTTTGATGATTGAAGATAACAAGTTTAAATTTCATGTTTTGAAAGGTACTGACTTGATATGTCAAGGAAAATGAAATCATTGTTTCTCTGTTAGTTTTTTTTTTGACAAATTTCGGCACAACACCCTCATAATTCGTGATTCAGTAATTTCTCCGCCATGTGCACCATATAACTTTGTTTTTGATGTTGATAATTTTTGAGAAAAATTCATTACTCAATGGAATGCTAAAAATCTATCCATGGAAGTTATTAGGGAAAGTTATCGTGATCACTGTAAAGCCGTTATGTGAAAAATAAAAATTTTTCTCGAAATCGGCAGAGCGCACGAATAAGTTTCTTTTCGACTGCAGAGCGCAGGTATAATTAGATGATAATATTGAAAACCAGGCTAGTATTTTGCTTTACGTAAGCAAAATTTCAACAAGTCCTTAAGAACAATCGAAATCCGGTCTGTTAAAGGAAGTAAGCCAAACAGCTGATCACAAAAATTCCATTACAAAACACGTTAATAAATGGATAGTTGTTGTTAATTGCAAGAGTGGGCCAGTAAAATGCCTAGCATTAAAAATTGCACCATGAAATTGATTCTATCAAAAATGTGCGAGTAACACACCTTATTTTGCTTCTGTTTCTCCAGAGATAGTGCAGTAGATTGTTGCTGTTCCTCATTAGTCAACACATAATCCAGATCACATGCCGTAGACTGCATCAAAGGCACTGGAGCCCCACTGCAATTCACCCACTCGTCCACATTATTCCCATACTCGCCTTCCTTTCCCTCCATTTGTTCATGACTGCCAACCGCGCCCAATTCTTCATATGTTTCTTCGATCTCATCAATGGGCTCATCTCGATTCGGAGCTAAAAACATTTTTGCTACAGTGAGCTAAATTTCAACCTCCTTTCATTTTTTCTTCATTTTATATTTACGTTTTTCTAAGTAGAAAGAGTTCACACAGAGGCGAAGCTGAGCTTCGCACTACTTGCGATACAACATAAAATCGAAATGTCGAAAAAACTATATCTATCATAATGAATAAGGCTAGTTTTGAAAGAAAACCATGCCGATACAATAGAATGTGAAATTAGCATCGGAAGATAATTTACCAAGCGGTAAAAATACCGTGGCAGAAACATTTTAAGCCGCAAAAAAATCAACAAGTTTAAGAAATATGAAAAGTCCCCGTCGCCCTCAAAACACTCAAAAAGCATTATTTGCTCGTCAAATGAAACAATATGAGACAACTAAGCCGATATATTATAGCCCGAAACCTAAGAAGCACAAAAACGCAGAAAAAAATTGAAAAAAGTAAGACTAATAAGAAGTTATTAAGCCCCTCTCGCTCTCAAAACAAAGACACGCACACACACACACTTTTTTCGCTCGTCGAAGGACGCAATGTGAGGCCGATAAGCCGATAAATTATAGGCCGAAACCTATCAGACCAAAAAAAAAAGAAAACAAAACAGGCGGTGAAAAAATTGTTCATGAAAAAATTTGAATTATAATTTCTGTTAAGATGTTTAGAATTTTGTTCAATCCACAGATGAGCATAAAAATATGTTTCCGTTGAAGCAACTCGAAATTAGGTCACTAAGCCGATAAAATATAGGCCGAAATCATTTGGACAGAATAAAGTTGTTAATAAAAAGAAGAAATAAATACGATGTCAAGATTAAAAAATACAAAGAAACAGCAGAGCACTACAAGCAACTAGATTGTTAAAAAAAACTAAAACTCAAATAAGCGATTTAGTCGGATGATAAAACAAAGCGTAAACTAAGACGAAAAAAAAGTAAACCGAAAACAAAGAAGTCGAACATTAAAAAAAAACATGTAAGCTGCGAATTTATTGGAGTAACACTAATAAGTATGCACAGTGAGAGTAATAGACCAATGATCGCAAATAGACAACGCACATACTGCATGCATGTCGTGTACTGCATGCTGAAATCTGCGGACAAGTTGTTTACAGAAAAAGTCTAGTACCCGATTGCAATACTCTTGCTATCGCAAGGGTAAAAATACAGTTAGAAAGGGCAATTAGGAAGGTAAATACAGCTTCATTCAAGTTCTATATATTTTGTCTCTGGTAATCAAAAAAACTTACAGTTCGAAACGTCTATAATTTCTTCCATCGTACTCCTTTTTGGTTTCTTCGGCCTCATCGGGGGCGCCAGCTTTCCACGTTTCTCAGGTGTACGCAGAACTACCGCAGTTTCCCCTTGGTGCTCATGATCACGCATAGCAGTGATAACATTCACATCTGAAGCCTCTACAGCACCGTTGAGATCTTGCTGAACACTTGGTTCAGTCAGATTATTATTCTCCTCATCAATCAAAATATTTTCATCAAGTTTGGGAAAATCATTTTCGGCAGTCGAATCAGATTTACTCCGAGAACTAGCATCTTTCGGATCACCTGCATCCAAGCTTTTGTTATCTTTGCTTTTCGACATATTTTCAGCAAACAGAGGAGCTTCGTTGTCAGCTGCATTCTCGACCAAGAAAATTGGAACTTGAGCTGGACATGATTGATCATTCTCTTCATCAGCAGGTTTTGGTGACTCATTACTCACGAAGTCTCCAAGATCCAACGCATTAATCAGTCTGCTGTTAGGCGTTTCGACTACACTCAGCGGAGACGCAGCTACAGGAGGCGAAACTCCTAGTTGCAGAAGGTTTTCATGCATCAGTTCTTTAATTTTCGCTGATTTGGGAAGGTTCGGGGTTTCCCGGAGGGTTTCCATTTCCCAACCAGAAAAACTCTGGTTGCTGATGTTACTAGTTTTGCTTGCCTCATCGTCCATTTCTGGACTCGATTCTTCTAAAGGGGCGCGGGCGAAGGGAGTTAACCGTCTGCCTCTTGTGTTTCTTATGCTGCTCCGAGGTCCTTGGGGAGGCGTTACGAATAGAGACAACTCCTGATATCTATCGCCGTCGTACTCGTGGTCAACTTCTTTCAACGAATTCATTACACTAACTTCTACAACTAAAGCAACGACAAAAACATCTTAATACTTTTATGGCGCGCTCTACTTTGCTCCATACGAACTAAACAGTTTCAAAAATCTAATTTACCGTCTCTCTCTCTGAATAGAAAGAAACACTATTATTTATGTAACTTGATTAAAAATCGTCGAAATTCTCCATTCTAGAACTGTCACTCACTCAAAAATATTCATGAAATAAACATTCACCTTCACTCGTACTCGAATCCCGGTGATTGTCAGAAACAGTTTCCCAACTTCTCTGACCAGGTTCCAAAAGAACTCGAGAGAAGAGGGTACTCTCTCCGACATTATTTTCATCACAGTCGCTAACGCGACTGGATTTTCTCGTCTTTCTCGCTATTCGAACCTTCTTAGCTTTGACCTCCTTGATCTGTGGAGTGTCTGCGTGTTTGCTCATATTTAGTAAAGTCGAATTTACAAATCTAGCCTATATATACAACTATTATCTGAAATAAAAAAGAGAACAGTTAAAAATATAGCTCAACAATCCAATGCAGTAACCGAGAATGCTCGCTTCTTTGTCAACTGTTTTCAATCACCGAGATTTATTCTTGAGTACGGTCGACTAAACCTTAAATTTATCGGTGCTATCGGAAGCAGCGGCTTACATCAACTCATAAATTAGCCAACCAGTAGAGGATCTGCCTGCGAGACGTGTTAGGTCACATGATAAAAAGAGTGTTAATGTAAACCACTGATTGACAATCAAACCTCCAAATATTTTAAAGCTATAAATCACAAAACCAAAGTAGCCGAGTCAAAACATTGCACTTTGACGCATGACTTACAGGAAGATGCATCGCTAGAACAGAGCCTTTCAAAAACTAATTGGGATCAAAACAATTAAATTGCAATTAATTGATAACAAAAAATATTGTAGTTGATTGGCAACAAAATAATTAAATTGCAATTAAGTGCAATTAAAGGGAAAAAGTTTCAATTCTCGTTGGCGCTCGCGTCCACTGTTGCTTCGTTCCAAATTCGATGGTTGAATTTCAGAAACAACTGCATTTCCAGATTAATGTCATTGTAGGTCATTGTTGACAACCGTCAAAACAAATAATGGATTTATTTACACACGCCACTTCAGTGTTTTCCCACGCCCTTCTGTTTTTTCCAGGTATCAACCACGTAGTGTGGCCTTGTTTCACCAAAATAGAGACTCCAATTAATTACAATTAATTGGTTTATAAAAATTTTAATTGAAATAATTGGAGGTCTTACAATTTTCATCAATTAATTTATGGAAGCTAGTCACCTCAAAATCTCCTCGCCCTCAAAACAGACACACAAACAACAACAAAAAAAATAATCTTTGCGCTTATCAAACGACACAATATGAGGCCACTAAGCCGATTTGGTAAATGAAAAAAAAAGAAAATTTGATAAATCGAGTTGAACACAGCCAACTAAACATGAAAAATTTCGAAAAGGATGGATATTTAAAAAAAATAACGAGCTCAAAATATGTTTTTATTTTTGCAGTATTTCAACAAAGAGGCGAAGCTTCGCTTCACAAACACTAGCGGGAACACGACAAAAAGCAGCTCTGTAAAGTGCAATAAGAAAAATTAGAAAGTAGCCTCGCGAATTAGTAAAAATTAGTCTGCATCTCGGCTTTGAACCTGCTATCAAGAAATTATGAAACACACACATTAACCAAGGACGCTATAGTTCCAGAATGCTAGAGGCATAGTTCCAGAATGACACTAAAGCCATAGTTCCAGAAACAAAAAAATTTGGCTAAAACAAAAAATATTGAAATAAATTACATGTTAGCTTGAAATTAGCAACAAATCGAAAGGGTGAAAACAAAAAAGTTTAAAAATCTCAGATATTTGTGGTTAAAATTAGCAAATGCTTATTAAAAAAAAAACGTTTTGCTTGGCTAATTTTTTAAGACTTTAACTAATGACCTGTAGGACACATTTGATAATCTGATCATTTTGTACGGGTGCCGGATATCAAGCCGACGGGACTTCAAGCCGAACATTTTGTCAAAAAGTTGTGAAATATGGTTAATTTGAAAACTGTTTTGGAGAATTTCTCAATTTCATGCGCTTTCTTTACAAGTTAATGGCTTTTTCATAATTTTTAAGCCTCTTATTGATGTTTAGGAATAATAAAAATCAAAATATTGTCAAAGGTTTTTTCAAGTGTGTAAATTAAGCATCTCAAAATCCGGCTGATCTAATTATCTCATGTCACTCTCAAGTGGTGCATTGTTATGAGGAACGCTCATTATGAACAAAACTTGCCTAAATTTTTGAAACTAAACAATTTTAGAATTTTGAGTTGCTTGTGAAGTTAAAAATTTGGCTCGAAGTCCCTTCGGCGTGAAGTCTCGTCGGCTTGTTGTCCTAGACCCATTTAGTACATTAGTTAATAACTTTCAAACCTGAAGATGCACAAAAATGATCGAAAACGTTTCTTGAATTTGTGCGAAAATGTTCTCAAATTATTTAGATAAATAATAAAACCCCAAGGCGTTGAGCCAGATCATAAACAGTTTCTCCTACAAATGGTCGTAACTTTGATCTTCCGCTGTGTTAAGAGGAAAACTCTAATGATTATTCAAAGATTTGTTTATTCTACCATGTTAGAATTGAACTGGTTTTTATTGCAGCGGCCAGATCTCTCTACCACAGCCTGCAGCACCTTAGCGACCCAAAAAAGAACCATTACTTCCCATAATATCGGCAATTCCGGACTTCTCCTTCAACACGATCACCTCGAACCATCAAAAACCTCGTAAACCTTCTGTTCAACTCTAACGGATAAACCTCATGTGGTGTTGTGGCTCGATTAATAACAATATCAACAGCCACCGCACGAAAAACTACAGAGCTTGCACAGCAGAGGAATTGACAGAAATCTTGAAGACACTGACAAATATCAGCTCAATCGTATATTGCCATAGAAATGCTACCCCAGATATCAAGAACCAGCTGATCAGCTCGGGTATTATTTTCATTCCTGTTACGAGGCTTCTGATCTCAGAGGAAGAGAGGAACGCAGCTGATGAACGAGTATCAGGCACTACAACAAGGCGTTCAGATGCAGCTTAAGTCTCTAAAGAATGTTTTCGAATACCAATACAACCTGCCGGCTGTTTTGACGAAGCTTTGTTCAAACACGAAAAAAGAAGCCGCAAACAAGAACGGCGACAAAGGAAGACTGGTGGATAGGAGCATGGAAACTGTTGGGGGCACTGACGAGGAGCCTTCAACGGAGAGGGTGAGTTAAAATTGAGTTATTTATGCTGCTTAGTGTCACGTGAGATTTAATCCTCGTGGCAAGCAAAACAATGAGCACAATTTTAGTCCCACCTCCAGCAAATTATTTGGAAAAAAGTCCGCGATTTGTCTCAATAGTTGTTAATTTTATCACTTGCCAACAACGCATTAAATTTTGTAGAGTTTGTCTAGAAAACTATTTAATACCTGATTTTTGAGGTTCCGGAAAGAGCACTCGCGGACCAAGCCGTACACAGTCTTCAGACAAAACTTCTGAAAACGGAGAACAAGAAAGCAAGAACATATGAGAAAAAGTCGAGGGCAATCTAGAAAAAGGCTAGAGGGGTAGATGAGAAGCTTTGACCTTCAGTATTGAAATAAATACGTCTCAGAAATAAATAAGTGAGTAACGACAGTTAAAGGGACAAATCAAATGAAAATTAAAAAGCTATTGGGAAAGCAAGATCGACCCCTAGGGAAGCAAGGTGAGGGATCGGTAGAAGCTCGTGATGATATTGCTTTACCAGATTGGAATCAACTGGTTTTTCTTTAGGGTCGGTCAGCGATAAATGTAATGAGACTCACTTTCTTGCCGAAATTGATACCTTTCTTTCGGATCACAGAAGTCGAAAAGTTCCTGGGGAGGCCCTTACTGATACTAGGCAGTGGCAAAAGCCTATGCTAAAAGGGTGAAACAAACACTGTCTGACAGGGGCGTTGAGAAAGCCCGAAAGCATCTGAAGAGTAATGGATGGGTTGCGGTATCGTATGACAAGGTCGTTAATTTTTAAGTAATGAGCAAGAATACCTGCGAAAACAAGCTATCGGATTTCTTAGATTCAAACCAATTCAGCGAAAGAAAAGGAACAAGTGATTCGATTTTGATTAAGAGCAAAAAACATCAATAACTGTTGGCTATGAGGAAAAGAGACGAAATAAGTGAGAATCTTTACTCAAGGATGAGGTCTATGGGGGGCAGGCCGCCAGGCTTTATGGGTTGGCAAGGATACACAAAAAGAATACCTCATTGAGACCGGTCTTCTCATTGCCTGGTAGCTCCTATTATAACCTGAACAAGGTTCTTGCCTTTTTTGAGAAAAATGAGAGCGCAAACATCAAAACCAACTCAGTAGAAGCGAGAGAAATCTTAGAGAGTATTAGTCTTGAGCCCAATGAAAATGTGAAATCTCTACAGGTGAAGAGTTCGTATACAAAAGTACCACTCATAGAAGCAATAGACATGAGCATGATGAACCACCATCGGTTGCTGGAAAAACCATGAAAAAACTGTTGAATATAGCAGTTAGTCAAGTCTAATTCAAGTGCTATGAAACATGGTACGTTCAGAAAGATGGTTTAGGAAAAGGGCATCTCTTGACAAAATGTCTGCAAACTTATTGATGAAGCAGTACGAAGCTGCACTAAGGAGGGATATTCTTCAATTGTTCATGCCCAAAAAGGATCTTAATGGAACAAATCCCGAGTGCAACAGGAAGGTCACGTACAGGTCAAAAATTGTAGAATGAGAAAGCTGTTTGAACTGGCGTCTTTTCAAATTCGGTGATTTATCAGATGATGAGCGTCAAAATAAAGGTGAAACCGTCTTATACTGTCGAAATTGCATCGCGATAAGGGAGAAAAAACAAATCAGTTCAGCAAGCTAAACTTTTTCTCAGTTACGTTGATGATATGGGTAGGAAAGTGAAGGGTGATCCTAAAGAGGTCTTGCGCGCAGCAAAGTACACCATCCCATTTTATAGTTAACAAAGGAGACATCCAACAAATCTGTGAAGCTATCATTTTTGAATTTACAAATTAATATTGACCCAAACGGGGAGGTAACTGCGAATGGTATCAGTAACCAACAAACACAGGTACAATAAGAAATTTTGGAAGTTGCACCCCTCTTCGGTACAAGAAAAGTGTTATTCAAGATTGTGCTGGACACCTTAAAATCCCCTTACCCTCAAACAGACACGAACACGGAAAAGTTTTGCTCCTGAAACGACACAAAATGAAAAAAAGAAGGTTTGAGAAATCGAGTTGGTAAAGTTACAGCCAATTAAACAAGAAAAATTTGAACAGGATGGATACTAAAAAAACTATCTAGCTCTTTAATTCTCTAGCAGTTTCGCCTCCCAAGCACTAGCGAGAACACAAAAAGCAGCTCTATAAAATGCAAAAGGAAAAATAGAAATAAGTCTCGAATTGGGATAAATTTGCCCACGTCCCAGATTCGAACCTGCGACCTAGAGATTATGATACACACGCACCAGCCACAGACGCTATAGTTCCAGAATGCCAGAGTAATAGTTCCATAAGGACACTAAAGCTATAGTTCCGGGATCGTAAAATTTCGGCAAAAACAAAAAATAGAAAGAACTTACAGCATAAAATCAGCAACAAATCGATAACTTAAAAATGAAAAAGCTTAAAACTTTCAGAATATTGTGGTGAAGTTTATAATGTGGTTACATCAAAATTCTTCCATAATTTTAGTAGTAATTGAGATGTTTTGATTGGAGAAGATCATTTTTTAATCATTTTGTTTATATTAGTTTAGAATTTTAAAAATTGAAGATGCACAAAAATGTGCTAAAATGTTTGCTGAATTTACAAGTTTAACGCATTCTCAAGGACAGAGTGAGTTTTGGATGGTATCAAAAACCAGCAGATACAGGTACCATCCAAAACTTCAGTATGAGTTGTGCCACCTTCAGTATAAAACGAAAGTAATTGAAGGAACTGATCACCAGAGTACCTCTACATGGGAAGCTTTGATCAGGCAATAAAAATCAACCGTACACAGTGGTTGGACAACCAGTATCCAAAAAACTGATCGTCTTGGGTTGCGTCTCATGCCCTCGAAAATATCATACGGGAGAATATTAACATCAGAAGCAAGGTTCACACTCAGAGTTCTTCTAGCATTAAGTACGTACCACCCATGCTGATTATTCAATATCGAAGTAACTCATTCAGACTTTTGCAAAAAAATTTTGGATATCAACGTTGCGCTATTAGTGTTCACGACGCGCAAAATAAAAACATGTTTACATACATAAAAAACAACTCTTTCGAGTGAACTAAAACCCGAAGTGGTATCAAAATTAGAATGTAGTGGATGCAAAACATTTATGTTAACCAATCGGTCAGATATCTAACCACTAAGCTTTAGGCGCATGGTAAAGCGGATACTCCAGACGGGTAACATCTGGAACTCTGTGGAGGTGATAGTTTGAGCTCAGATTAAGTTGGATGATCATTTACCTGGCCACTAGCAATAAAACGTTATTAACGCTAAAGCGTTGGATATTAGGAATAAGAAGCCAGGAACCAAAACATGCGACAAACTTAGAAGCAGGGAGCTTACATTGAAGCTCAAATTCCAAAATCGAAAAAAATTGACTAAACAAAATAATTAAAAAACTGACATGTTAGCTTAGCATTAATTTCTAAACGTAAGCTGTAAAACTAAGAAATTGGGAATAAGAAAGAAGTCCTGGAAAAAAGTTGGCGGGATCTTTCAGAATTGATTGCACAATATATATTATATAAGGATTAGATAAATTATTTTTATGAATATTGCTTTGACACTTTTTAATGAGTTTTGATCATTCAACAAATTAGTTAGCTTTTAAAACCTGAAATATGCCCAAAACGTTTGATTATTTTACAATTTTAACTTGATCAATCTGTTCAAGTTTTCTGATACACAAAGACGACAAGCCAACATACATATGGGCTTTCTACAATGGGTCGTATTTTTTTTGTTTGTTTGTAACAATTTTCTTCATTTGGTTTTTTACATTTTTAAATCATGTTGGGGTCACGACGTGATAGGCAATACGATTGCCAGCCACTGCACGAATAATTGAAAATCCTGCTCTTTTGATTGAAATAACAGAGGAGCAAAACACCACCGAAGTTATTTATTGTCAGAGAAGTGGCATAACTGACATCAAGTGTCATTTGATCAGCACGGAAATTCTTGTGTTACCCATCATGAAATTTTTGATATCGAAAAAGAGGCTAGCCGAACCAGAGCTTCTGGAGGGTTACCGGAAACTTCGTCAGGACAGCGACATGGAACTGAAATCTCTGAGAGTTGTATTGAAATACAAGAATAACATCTAAGCGGTTCTCTCTAAACTTCAATCCAACACAAAGAAGAATTTTTTTGGACCAATCAGTCTACTTGCTTGTTTCAAATAAAATTTCTCAGAACAGAGATAAACAAGGCCAGGGCAGACGCGAAAAACATCTCAATCAAACTAGATAAGACAGGAGGCGCGTTACATAGGATTTATGCCTTCAGAGTAAACGAGGATTTATGCCTTCAGCAGTAAGATACTCAACACTCAGAAAAGCAACTACGGTAGTTAAATAGGAAGCTGGAAAAGTTCGCTGAAAAGCAGGAGTGACCATTAGGTCTGAACAAAGGGAGATCGATGACAACCCTTGATGACATAGAGTTAATATATTAAGTTGACTGCTGGAATAAATGATCAAATAAACAGAAATTATAAATAAAAAACAAAACAGGAGATAGCGATTGTTTCACTTGACGCAGAAACTTTTCTGGATAAAATGCTGAATGACAGGAAAATTAGCTTGCCAAATTTTAGTCCGAAAAACGTGTACAGAAAGTTTGACAAATGAGTCACCGTTCTGAGACACCTTAAGACCTCGACGACCTGGAAACTCCTAGATGCCGACGAATGTTGCACCTAGATGCAGACGAATAAAATTGAGCAAATGAGGAAAGCTCAAAAAATATAAATCTTAAGGCAAAATACATTCGGAAACCTGTTAAACATAGCCAACAGACGGCTTGAAAAAATAATATTGAACTCCAGGAAAAAGAAATAATGATCAAAATATTGTAGGCATTGTTTTTCAGTTTGAAAAATAAGCTAACCATTTTGAGGATTATTTATAATTCAGTTTATTATTTCCGCTTAAGTAAAATCTTCGTCTATAGTTTGAATTTCTAAGCTACATTGCTTTTTGCTTAAACTGGCAAAAATAAAACTGAACCTTCGTGTGCTTCCAAAACTCAATTTACATTTCGACAACCATATTTATAATTGATATTTGTCATACGGTTGAAAAGTTTACACAGAGGCAGAGCTGCACTTCGCAAACCATAGCCAGAACACGACAAAAAAGCAGCTATATATATTGATATAAAAAATCGAAATAAGCCTGGAATTTGTAAAACTTTGCTACGTATCGGATTCGATCCTGCAACCTCGAGATTTAGAGCCGCGCGTACTGCCCGCTCGGCCACGAACGCTTAACAAACGACAAACACTAGTCACAAATAAAGCAGCTACATATGCTTATTAATTGCCAATGCGATGCAGCAAGAGAGGAGCCAACTACAAATAGACACAATTTTGCAAGTAGTAATTTGGACACAGAGGCGAAGTTGCACTTCGCATACACAAGCAAAAATATGACCGAAAACGCTACTGGGAAAAACTGAATGAGTAAAACTTTGAGTATACTAAATATCTTAAGTGACGCACGCCAACTATGAGTCACATAATTGCTAAGTGACACAAGGCAATTATGACGCATTAGCAGAACCAGTCAATTTGAAAAAAAATTACCAACTAACATACCTCAATTTATAGAGCGGACGCATTTAACTTTAAACGAAAAAGTTCATTAAAAACATGCAACCCTGCTGAGGTTCGAACTCTCTTATTTTGCTGCTGGTCTCCTTCCCTACCTCTACGCTACAGAGCCATGACACCTTGAAGCTAAAGTGCAATATGTAATATAATAATGTGTGTTAATATCCTTAGCAATTGCCGTACTTAATCGCTGGTTATTGATCTTATATCACATTCAACACTAATATTTACAACTTAGCTTGGAAAAAAAGAGAGTTCATAGTATCACACAAGCTTTGCTTGTGTAAAGATAACAAACTGAAGGTATCCACGCTAAGTATGCATGTGAAAAAATCGAGAGCATTAAGCCAAATCAAGTTTACAATAAGTATTTCAAAAAACTGCTTTTGTCGGGTAAAAAATGAAAATTTCACTGATATTTTCTTTGAAAGTTAGGATAACTACAACAGCCTGTATTGGCATCATTGACGTGATTATACTTCAATGCTGTTTTAGAGCATATTACAAAGATATCCGGTTGCTGCAGACGAAGCACAAGGTTCCAACCATTTTCATATAAAAACGTTTCCAATTTTTCATTTAATTAGCGTGTTTTTTAGCGTAGAAAATGGTTGAATTAGGCATAATTGACAACGGTTGTATTCGAAAAATGAATTAAAACAAATGCAAAACAAATGATAGAATTTTTTTCTAGTTTTCTTGCTCAAATTAGTTAAAAGTTTGCTATTGGTAAGGAAGCGCTAAACGAAGCTAGCAAACCTTGTTTTCTTTCAGTAAAATATTTTTTAGCACTTAAATATAACTTTTTTATAAACAGACCTAACCATTCGCTTTACTCGCTCAAAATTAGACTCAAAATTTTTAATATCGTTCGAATCTCGAAAGAGATTTAAAATGATATACAACTCGACCAATTGCGCTGATTTTGTGGCGTGAAAACAAAACAAGAACTAAGTCATTAACACTAAACAAAAAATACAAACCATTTTTTCGAATTAACCTGTTTAAAGAGCTTTAAAATTAGTTGCTAGTTTCACTTACCTTGAATCAACTGATGCAGAAATCCTGGGTTGTAATTTCTTGGTGAACTTATTGTAATAAAAGCTCTAACGATTTCGTCGCTGAATGTTTAATCAAATTGCTACTTTTCTAAAAGCTTTAGACAAGTTATTATGGATGAAAGTACGAAAACACTGCTTCCGAGACAAGCTACACTTCATAATTCTTTCATAAAACCAATAATTTAACTTTTTTGTATTTAAGAACAGAATACTAACTAATTGAACAACAAAAAAGACAATATGTATGTACATGTAGCAAATTCGGTTGTCTTGTGTTATTTGTGAGTTCTTTAGATCAGTCAGCGCTCTTCAGAATAGGCCACGCTTTTTCGTCCCATTCTTCGTCCCATCTTACTCAGGGGTTGTCAACATTAAGACACGACATTCAAAATGACTATATTTTTCATGGAGTACTGAGCTAAGACCTAATATAAATGCTGTAGAATTCAGAAAGATCCTCAAACGAATAAATTATACAGCTAGGCAAGAGAACAGCGGTCAAATCAAAACTGAAGACAAGCCAAGAAAGTTTAAAGCTCGTAGGAGTCTAAATTAAAGCAGCTAGATTGCTTCTTGGGCATTTAGTGACCGCTTGATATGCTTCGCCATACAAGTTGCGGACATTTAAACTTTTTTTTGTCAAAACTCGAACTGAAAATTAACATTTGACAACCTCTGACCTCAAATGGTTATTCTTCCTCAAATTACCCCTCATTCGTTCCAGAATTCCATTGGTATTCCCGATTTCACTTACTATTCGTTCTAATTGATCATAGAGTTCCTTGGCGTCCTTGGAATTGATTGCATGTCCAACAAATCAAAGATAGTACACAAATACTTGCAGTTTAGCACGCAAGCGATACTCAATGTCAATAAAAGTCTCCAGGTGGTTCTCTGAATTCTTTGCAAAAACTTGGAACCCATCCGAGGCATTTTCCTATGATATAAACATACTATTTGGACAAAATATATATGCTGTCTGGCCTGCTCTGCCAATTGAGATATAATTTTGAGATATTCGTCGAAAAAAAGTGAAATTAATTTCGACCTCTTTGAAGCCCCATTTGATATTGACTTTTCACAAATAACTGCAGTCAAGTAAAACCGTAGCCAAAAATTAAACTCCATTTTAAATTCTCACGCTCAAACACAACTAATTAACTTTCAAAAATCGTGTTCGGATCAAAGTGATCGGAAAAATTTGAAATGCACAGCAACCGACTACTTCCGAGCCTTAAAATTTGTTGGACAGCCAGCCTCAAAGTGCAATCCCGTCACTTCATGCTCGACCAATTCCCCAATGCAGTGGTACTTCACAGCACACACAGGCAGATTGCACCCGAACATGTCCACTACTTTCATTGGCAGATCTAGACCACTGGATGAAGTATGAAGGCATATACCCAGATCGGCACTTCCGATTAACTTCGGATAGTCTTCCGCTTCCAGCCAAGGTGTACAAATAGTCACATACTGCAATTTCAGATTGTCAATCGTCGATTTGTAGAATTCTTTCAAAGGACCTTTGCCTGTAATTGCACAAACAATTTTGGGATAATTTATCACGCTGCCTTTGTAATTTTGTTGATCACACATTGAGTTGTACTTTACTAGAGCGTCAAGCAGAATTCCAAAGTCTTCGTCTGGTGTCCAGCTTGTCGAACTCACTAGTAATATTGCATCCTGTCTGTTTCCAATCAGAAGTGATCTTAAGTCCATGTCAGTGAAGTAATTTGTTTTAGATAGAAATTCACCTCTCTCTGTTTCATTCAGTTCTTTGAATCTCCTTGGAGCTTTGTCGTACAAAACTGTCGAATGGACGCTCCAATTTGAGTTCAAGTCTTTCTGCATGGCTTTCGAAACGCAGAAATTGAAGTCAGAGAATTGAGAAAAGAACATTTCGTATATTTTGCTGAAACAAATTTTCACTGACTGGTATGCAGAGAATCTGAGCGAACAAAAAGAAACATACAGATTTATCGAAAATCAAATTTCACTAGCATAAAATGGTTACATATTCTAGTCCTCAAAAATTGGTCAAATCCAACGCAGTTGCAATAGTTGCTAACCTTTGTAGAAACAGATTGAGCACAGTTAGTGGTAGTCAAATAACTGACCTTAACTTAAGAAGTAGACCAGAGTTTGACTTAAGTGATAGTGCGAGGATAGTGTGCGCGTAGTTATGCCAATCGAAAACCAGTACACATCCCCATAGAAATCTGAACAAAACACTGACTGCCATAGTTGGGATGCAGGGCGGATTCTGCAGCAGTACTAACGACGGTCGGTCGCATTTGCAGAATGCAACCATCAGATACATTGTCTGCTCAATTGCCTAAAATTAACAAAGCCTTCGTGTTATCTTGAAAAGCTTCAATTAAAAAACATATAGGTCTTCAGAGGCAGCATATATATGTTTTTCTGATCAAATTACACCAATTTTTTTTCCTTAGCTTAAATATAACTAGCGTGTAACGCACCTCTGGTGCTTCGAATTTTTCCGACAACTCATGAAAAACCGCAGATATTGGAGCCAAGATCTGCAACCTTTTAGTGTACTCTGACTGCACCCAATTACAGGGTTGGCAATTTCCAAATTTATTTAGAAAAACTTTATTTCCAATTTTGAAAAACCATAAAATCGCCACACCTCGAAAATTTAAGGGGCCTCTGGAGAAAATTGGAGACCAGATTTGCAACTACTGAGAGTCCCTGAGAGCACCCTACTATATAGTTGGGAATTTAAACTTTCGTGAGTTTTTTTAAATCTAAGTTTGCGAAAAAAATTGAAAAAATCATAATAAAAGTCACATCTTGGAAACTAAAAAGATTTGAGCATTCATAATTAGAGGCAAGACTTGCAACGCCTGGTTGTACGCTGATAATAAGGTTGTCTCTCCATCAAATTAGTAGTTTCAAATTTTGGGAAATTTTTGTAGGGAAGTTCTTTGAGAAATTTTGATAAAATTTGTCAAAAATATGTCAAAAACTAAAGCATTTGAGCAGTCGCATTTGAGCAGTTGCATTTTGCAAGATTTGTAAATCCTGAGAAAACCCTGACAGCACTCAACTACAGGGTTGGGACTTTCAAATTTTGAAAAAACAAATCAATTTGTTTCCTGAACATTTTTAAAAAAATCACAAAAAACGTCATATCACGAAAACTACAAGTATTTGAGCAGTCATATTTGAAGGCATGATTTTCAACCCCTGAGAGTACCCTGAAAGCATCCAACTACAGGGTAAGGAATTTTACATTTGGAAAAATATTGATTTAATTTTTTTGAAAATTTTTTGAAAAATTACAAAACACCTAATATCGAAAACTACAAGAATTTGAGCAGTCATAATTAGAGTCAAGGCTCTCAACTCCTGAGAGTACTCTGATAGCCCCCAAATACAGGGTTGGGAATTTCAAATTTTGAAGAAAAAAATTTCGCTTAATCTATTATATCTATTATATATTTAAATGCGGGCTTGACTATCTCGCCACGTTTCAGCTTTTTCAACGTAATTTTTAGGCATGTTCAATAGTGGGATGCTGTCAAGATTCCCCAAAAGGTTGCGATTTTGGCCTCCATTTAAGAATACTCAAATCCTTATAATGTAAGAGATACGACGATTTTAGCGATTTGTTTTCAAAAATTGTCGTAAAAATTAAAATTCCAACATAATTTACCAAACTTCACCTAACCCTGTTGTTAAGTGCTGCCAGATTATTCTTAAGCATTGCAAATCTTGCCTATAAATGTGACGGCTCAAATCCTTGTAGTTTTCGAGATATGACATTTTTTGTAATTTTTTCAAAAAAATTTTTACGAAAAATTAACGAAACTTTTTTTTTCAAAATTTGAAATTCCCAACCTTGTATTTGAGGCTATCAGAGTACTCTCGGGAGTTAAGAGCCTTGCCTCTAATTCTGACTGCTCAAACTCTTGTAGTTTTCGATATTACGTTTTGTGTAATTTTTCAAAAAAATTTTTAAAAAAAATGAATAAATTTTTTTCCAAATTAAAAATTCCTTACCCTGTAGTTGGATTCTTTTAGGGTACTCTCAGGGGTGGAAAATCATGCGTTCAAATATGACTGCTCAATTCCTTAAAATTTTTTATTGAAAAAGTCACAAAAAACGTCATATCTCGAAAACTACAAGGATTTGAGCCGTCACATTTAGAGGCAAGATTTGCAATGCTTGAGAATACTCTTACAGCACCTAACAACACGGTTAGGGGAAGTTTGGTAAATTTTGTTGGAGTTTAAGTTTTCCGAAAATTTAAAAAAAAAATCACGAAAATCGTCTTCTCTTACACCAAGGATTTGAGTATTCTTAAATGGAGGCCAAATTCGCAACCTTTTGGGGAATCCTGACAGCATCCCACTATTGGTCTGCTAATTTTTAACTCGGTGGAAAAACCACTGAATTCAAACTGGATAATCGAAAAAATCTTAACCATTGCAATATGCGATATAGCTTAAACATGCAAAAAAAATTACGTTGAAAAAGCTTAAACGTGGCGAGATAGTGAAGCCCGCATTTAATTATATAAGATAGATTAAACGATATTTTTTTCTTCAAAATTTTCAAATCCCAACCCTGTATTTGGGGGCTATCAGAGTACTCTCAGGAGTTGAGAGCCTTGCCTCTAATTATGACTGCTCAAATTCTTGTAGTTTTCGAAATAACATTTTTTGTAATTTTTCAAAGAATATTCAAAAAAATTAAATTTATTTTTTTTCCAAATTTAATTTGCTTACATTGTAGTTGGATGCTGCTTTCAGGGTACTCTCAGGGGTTGAAAATCATGCGATCAAACATGACTGCTCAAATCCTTAAAATTTTTTTGAAAACATCACAAAAAACGTCAAATCTCGAAAACTACAAGGATTTGAGCCGTCACATTTAGAGGCAACATTTGCAATCCTTGAGAACACTCTTACAGCACCTAACAACACGTTTAGGGGAAATTTGGTAAATTTTGTTGGAGTTTAAGTTTTCTGAAATTTTTTTTAAAAAAAATCACGAAAATCGTCTTCTCTTACACTAAGGATTTGAGTATTCTTAAATGGAGGCCAAATTCGCAACCTTTTGGGGAATCCTGACAGCATCCCACTATTGGGCTGCTAATTTTTAACTCGGTGGAATAACCACTGAATTCAAACTGGAAAAGCGAAAAAAATCTAAACCATTGCAATATGCGATATAGCTTAAACATGCAAAAAAATTACGTTGAAAAAGCTTAAACGTGGCGAGATAGTGAAGCCCGCATTTAATTATTTCATAGATAGATTAAACTAAATTTTTTTCTTCAAAATTTGCAAATCCCAACCCTGTATTTGGGGGCTATCAGAGTACTCTCAGGAGTTGCGAGCCTTGCCTCTAATTATGACTGCACAAATTCTTGTAGTTTTCGAAATTACGTTTTTTGTAATTTTTCAAAGAATATTCAAAAAAAAATTAAATTAATTTTTTTTCCAAATTTAAAATTCCTTACCCTGTAGTTGGATGCTTTCAGGGTACTCTCAGGGGTTGACAATCATGCGATCAAACATGACTGCTCAAATCCTTAAAATTTTTTTGAAAACATCACAAAAAACGTCATATCTCGAAAACTACAAGGATTTGAGCCGTCACATTTAGAGGCAAGATTTGCAATCCTTGAGAATACTCTTACAGCACCGAACAACACGGTTAGGAGAAATTTGGTAAATTTTGTTGGAGTTTATGTTTTCTGAAAATTTTTTTAAAAAAATCACGAAAATCGTCTTCTCTTACACTATAAGGATTTGAGTATTCTTAAATGTAGGCCAAATTCGCAACCTTTTGGGGAATCCTGACAGCATCCCACTATTGGGCTGCTTATTTTTAACTCGGTGGAATAACCACTTAATTCAAACTGGAAAATCGAAAAAATCTTAACCATTGCAATATGCGATATAGCTTAAACATGCAAAAAAAATACGCTGAAAAAGCTTAAACGTGGCGAGATAGTGAAGCCCGCATTTAATTATATAATAGATAGATTAAACGAAATTTTTTTCTTCAAAATTTGAAAATCCCAAGCCTGTATTTGGGGGCTATCAGAGTACTCTCAGGAATTGAGAGCCTTGCCTCTAATTATGACTGCTCAAATTGTTGTAGTTTTCGATACTACGTTTTTTGTAATTTTTCAAAGAATTTTCAATAAATTAATTTTTCTTCCAAATTTAAAAGTCCTTACCTTGTAGTTGGATGCTTACAGGGTACTCTCAGGGGTTGACAATCATGCGATCGAATATGACTGCTCAAATCCTTAAATTTTTTTTGAAAAAATCACAAAAAACGTCATATCTCGAAAACTACAAGGATTTGAGCCGTCACATTTAGAGGCAAGATTTGCAATCCTTGAGAACACTCTTACAGCACCTAACAACAGGGTTAGGGGAAGTTTGGTAAATTATGTTGGAATTTAAGTTTTCTGGAAATTTTTGAAAAAATCAGGAAAATCGTCGTATCTCTTACTATAAGGATTTGAGTATTCTTAAATGGAGGCCAAATTCGCAACCTTTTGGGGAATCCTGACAGCATCCCACTATTGGGCTGCTAATTTTAACTCGGTGGAATAACCACTGAATTCAAACTGGAAAATCGAAAAAATCTTAACCATTGCAATATGCGATATAGCTTAATTATGAAAAAAAAAATCACGTTGAAAAAGCCTAAACGTGGCGAGATAGTGAAGCCCGCATTTAATTAAATAATAGATAGATTAAACGAAATTTTTTTTCTTCAAAATTTGAAAATCCCAACCCTGTATTTGTGGGCTATCAGAGTACTCTTAGGAATTGAGAGCCTTGCCTCTAATTATGACTGCTCAAATTCTTGTAGTTTTCGATATGACGTTTTTTGTAATTTTTCAAAGAATTTTCAAAAAAATAAATTGATTTTTTTTCCAAATTTAAAATTCCTTACCTTGTAGTTGGATGCTTTCAGGGTATTCTCAGGGGTTGACAATCATGCGATCAAATATGATTGCTCAAATCCTTAAAATTTTTTTGAAAAAATCACAAAAAACGTCATATCTCGAAAACTACAAGGATTTGAGCCGTCACATTTAGAGGCAAGATTTGCAATCCTTGAGAACACTCTTACAGCATCTAACAACAGGGTTAGGGGAAGTTTGGTAAATTATGTTGGAATTTAAGTTTTCTGAAAATTTTTGAAAAAATCAGGAAAATCGTCGTATCTCTTACTATAAGGATTTGAGTATTCATAAATGGAGGCCAAATTCGCAACCTTTTGGGGAATCCTGACAGCATCCCACTACTGGGCTGCTACTTTTTAACTCGGTGGAATAACCACTGAATTCAATCTGGAAAAGCAAAAAAATCTTAACCATTGTAATATGCGATATAACTCGGTGGAATAACCACTTAATTCAAACTGGAAAATCGAAAAAATCTTAACCATTGCAATATGCGATATAGCTTAAACATGCAAAAAAAATACGTTGAAAAAGCTTAAACGTGGCGAGATAGTGAAGCCCGCATTTAATTATATAATAGATAGATTAAACGAACTTTTTTTCTTCAAAATTTGAAAACCCGAACCCTGTATTTGGGGGCTATCAGAGTACTCTCAGGAGTTGAGAGCCTTGCCTCTAATTATGACTGCTCAAATTCTTGTAGTTTTCGATATTACGTTTTTTGTAATTTTTCAAAGAATATTCAAAAAAATTAAATTAACTTTTTTTCCCAATTTAAAATTCCTTACCCTGTAGTTGGATGCTTTTAGGGTACTCTCAGGGGTTGACAATCATGCCATCAAACATGACTGCTCAAATCCTTAAAAAAATTTTGAAAAATCACAAAAAACGTCATATCTCGAAAACTACAAGGATTTGAGCCGTCACATTTAGAGGCAAGATTTGCAATCCTTGAGAACACTCTTACAGCACCTAACAACACGGTTAGGGGAAGTTTGGTAAATTTTGTTGGAGTTCAAGTTTTCTGAAAAATTTTTTTTTAAAAAATCACGAAAATAGTCTTCTCTTACACTAAGGATTTGAGTATTCTTAAATGGAGGCCAAATTCGCAACCTTTTGGGGAATCCTGACAGCATCCCACTATTGGGCTGCTACTTTTTAACTCGGTGGAATAACCACTGAATTCAATCTGGAAAAGCGAAAAAATCTTAACCATTGCAATATGCGATATAGCTTAATTATGAAAAAAAAAAATCACGTTGAAAAAGCCTAAACGTGGCGAGATAGTGAAGCCCGCATTTAATTATATAATAGATAGATTAAACGAAATTTTTTTTCTTCAAAATTTGAAAATCCCAACCCTGTATTTGTGGGCTATCAGAGTACTCTTAGGAATTGAGAGCCTTGCCTCTAATTATGACTGCTCAAATTCTTGTAGTTTTCGATATGACGTTTTTTGTAATTTTTCAAAGAATTTTCAAAAAAATAAATTGATTTTTTTTCCAAATTTAAAATTCCTTACCTTGTAGTTGGATGCTTTCAGGGTATTCTCAGGGGTTGACAATCATGCGATCAAATATGATTGCTCAAATCCTTAAAATTTTTTTGAAAAAATCACAAAAAACGTCATATCTCGAAAACTACAAGGATTTGAGCCGTCACATTTAGAGGCAAGATTTGCAATCCTTGAGAACACTCTTACAGCATCTAACAACAGGGTTAGGGGAAGTTTGGTAAATTATGTTGGAATTTAAGTTTTCTGAAAATTTTTGAAAAAATCAGGAAAATCGTCGTATCTCTTACTATAAGGATTTGAGTATTCATAAATGGAGGCCAAATTCTCAACCTTTTGGGGAATCCTGACAGCATCCCACTACTGGGCTGCTACTTTTTAACTCGGTGGAATAACCACTGAATTCAATCTGGAAAAGCGAAAAAATCTTAACCATTGTAATATGCGATATAACTCGGTGGAATAACCACTTAATTCAAACTGGAAAATCGAAAAAATCTTAACCATTGCAATATGCGATATAGCTTAAACATGCAAAAAAAATACGTTGAAAAAGCTTAAACGTGGCGAGATAGTGAAGCCCGCATTTAATTATATAATAGATAGATTAAACGAACTTTTTTTCTTCAAAATTTGAAAACCCGAACCCTGTATTTGGGGGCTATCAGAGTACTCTCAGGAGTTGAGAGCCTTGCCTCTAATTATGACTGCTCAAATTCTTGTAGTTTTCGATATTACGTTTTTTGTAATTTTTCAAAGAATATTCAAAAAAATTAAATTAACTTTTTTTCCCAATTTAAAATTCCTTACCCTGTAGTTGGATGCTTTTAGGGTACTCTCAGGGGTTGACAATCATGCCATCAAACATGACTACTCAAATCCTTAAAAAAATTTTGAAAAAATCACAAAAAACGTCATATCTCGAAAACTACAAGGATTTGAGCCGTCACATTTAGAGGCAAGATTTGCAATCCTTGAGAACACTCTTACAGCACCTAACAACACGGTTAGGGGAAGTTTGGTAAATTTTGTTGGAGTTCAAGTTTTCTGAAAAAATTTTTTTTAAAAAAATCACGAAAATAGTCTTCTCTTACACTAAGGATTTGAGTATTCTTAAATGGAGGCCAAATTCGCAACCTTTTGGGGAATCCTGACAGCATCCCACTATTGGGCTGCTACTTTTTAACTCGGTGGAATAACCACTGAATTCAATCTGGAAAATCGAAAAAATCTTAACCATTGCAATATGCGATATAGCTTAATTATGAAAAAAAAATCACGTTGAAAACGCCTAAACGTGGCGAGATAGTGAAGCCCGCATTTAATTATATAATAGATAGATTAAACGAAATTTTTTTTCTTCAAAATTTGAAAATCCCAACCCTGTATTTGTGGGCTATCAGAGTACTCTTAGGAATTGAGAGCCTTGCCTCTAATTATGACTGCTCAAATTCTTGTAGTTTTCGATATGACGTTTTTTGTAATTTTTCAAAGAATTTTCAAAAAAATAAATTGATTTTTTTTCCAAATTTAAAATTCCTTACCTTGTAGTTGGATGCTTTCAGGGTATTCTCAGGGGTTGACAATCATGCGATCAAATATGATTGCTCAAATCCTTAAAATTTTTTTGAAAAAATCACAAAAAACGTCATATCTCGAAAACTACAAGGATTTGAGCCGTCACATTTAGAGGCAAGATTTGCAATCCTTGAGAACACTCTTACAGCATCTAACAACAGGGTTAGGGGAAGTTTGGTAAATTATGTTGGAATTTAAGTTTTCTGAAAATTTTTGAAAAAATCAGGAAAATCGTCGTATCTCTTACTATAAGGATTTGAGTATTCATAAATGGAGGCCAAATTCGCAACCTTTTGGGGAATCCTGACAGCATCCCACTACTGGGCTGCTACTTTTTAACTCGGTGGAATAACCACTGAATTCAATCTGGAAAAGCGAAAAAATCTTAACCATTGTAATATGCGATATAACTCGGTGGAATAACCACTTAATTCAAACTGGAAAATCGAAAAAATCTTAACCATTGCAATATGCGATATAGCTTAAACATGCAAAAAAAATACGTTGAAAAAGCTTAAACGTGGCGAGATAGTGAAGCCCGCATTTAATTATATAATAGATAGATTAAACGAACTTTTTTTCTTCAAAATTTGAAAACCCGAACCCTGTATTTGGGGGCTATCAGAGTACTCTCAGGAGTTGAGAGCCTTGCCTCTAATTATGACTGCTCAAATTCTTGTAGTTTTCGATATTACGTTTTTTGTAATTTTTCAAAGAATATTCAAAAAAATTAAATTAACTTTTTTTCCCAATTTAAAATTCCTTACCCTGTAGTTGGATGCTTTTAGGGTACTCTCAGGGGTTGACAATCATGCCATCAAACATGACTGCTCAAATCCTTAAAAAAATTTTGAAAAAATCACAAAAAACGTCATATCTCGAAAACTACAAGGATTTGAGCCGTCACATTTAGAGGCAAGATTTGCAATCCTTGAGAACACTCTTACAGCACCTAACAACACGGTTAGGGGAAGTTTGGTAAATTTTGTTGGAGTTCAAGTTTTCTGAAAAAAAATTTTTTTTAAAAAATCACGAAAATAGTCTTCTCTTACACTAAGGATTTGAGTATTCTTAAATGGAGGCCAAATTCGCAACCTTTTGGGGAATCCTGACAGCATCCCACTATTGGGCTGCTACTTTTTAACTCGGTGGAATAACCACTGAATTCAATCTGGAAAAGCGAAAAAATCTTAACCATTGCAATATAGCTTAAACATGCAAAAAATTACGTTGAAAAAGCTTAAACGTGGCGAGATAGTGAAGCCCGCATTTAATTATATAATAGATAGATTAAACGAAATTTTTTTCTTCAAAATTTGCAAATCCCAACCCTGTATTTGGGGGCTATCAGAGTACTCTCAGGAGTTGCGAGCCTTGCCTCTAATTATGACTGCTCAAATTCTTGTAGTTTTCGAAATTACGTTTTTTGTAATTTTTCAAAGAATATTAAAAAAAATAAATTAATTTTTTTTCCAAATTTTAAATTCCTTACCCTGTAGTTGGATACTTTCAGGGTACTCTCAGGGGTTGACAATCATGCGATCAAACATGACTGCTCAAATCCTTAAAATTTTTTTGAAAAAATCACAAAAAACGTCATATCTCGAAAACTACAAGGATTTGAGCCGTCACATTTAGAGGCAAGATTTGCAATCCTTGAGTATACTCTTACAGCACCGAACAACACGGTTAGGAGAAGTTTGGTAAATTTTGTTGGAGTTTAAGATCTGAAAATTTTTTAAAAAAAATCACGAAAATCGTCTTCCCTTACACAAGGATTTGAGTATTCTTAACTGTAGGCCAAATTCGCAACCTTTTGGGGAATCCTGACAGCATCCCACTATTGGGCTTATAATTTTTAACTCGGTGGAATAACCACTGAATTCAAACTGGAAAATCGAAAAAATCTTAACCATTGCAATATGCGATATAGCTTAAACATGCAAAAAAATTACATTGAAAAAGCCTAAACGTGGCGAGGTAGTGAAGCCCGCATTTAATTATATAATAGATAGATTAAACGAAATTTTTTTTCTTCAAAAATTGAAAATCCCAACCCTGTATTTGGGGGCTATCAGAGTACTCTCAGGAATTGAGAGCCTTGCCTCTAATTATGACTGCTCAAATTCTTGTAGTTTTCGATATTACGTTTTTTGTAATTTTTCAAAGAATTTTCAAAAAAATAAATTGATTTTTTTTTCCAAATTTAAAATTCCTTACCTTGTAGTTGTATGCTTTCAGGGTACTCTCAGGGGTTGACAATCATGCGATCAAATATGACTGCTCAAATTCTTAAATTTTTTTTGAAAAAATCACAAGAAACGTCATATCTCGAAAACTGCAAGGATTTGAGCCGTCACATTTAGAGGCAAGATTTGCAATCCTTGAGAATACTCTTACAGCACCTAACAACACGTTTAGGGGAAATTTGGTAAATTTTGTTGGAGTTTAAGTTTTCTGGAATTTTTTTTAAAAAAAATCACGAAAATCGTCTTCTCTTACACTATAAGGATTTGAGTATTCTTAAATGGAGGCCAAATTCGCAACCTTTTGGGGAATCCTGACAGCATCCCACTATTGGGCTGCTAATTTTTAACTCGGTGGAATAACCACTGAATTCAAACTGGAAAATCGAAAAAATCTTAACCATTGCAATATGCGATATAGCTTAAACATGCGAAAAAATTACGTTGAAAAAGCTTAAACGTGGCGAGATAGTGAAGCCCGATTTTAATTATATAATAGATAGATTAAAGAAATTTTTTTTCTTCAAAATTTGAAAATCCCAACCCTGTATTTGGGGGCTATCAGAGTACTATCAGGAGTTGAGAGCCTTGCCTCTAATTATGACTGCTCAAATTCTTGTAGTTTTCGAAATTACGTTTTTTGTAATTTTTCAAAGAATTTTTAAAAAAATAAATTGATTTTTTTTCCAAATTTAAAATTCCTTACCCTGTAGTTGGATGCTTTCAGTGTACTCTCAGGGGTTGACAAACATGCGATCAAAAATGACTGCTCAAATCCTTAAAATTTTTTCGAAAAAATCACAAAAAACGTCATATCTCGAAAACTACAAGGATTTGAGCCGTCACATTTAGAGGCAAGATTTGCAATCCTTGAGAATACTCTTACAGCACCTAACAACACGGTTAGGGGAAGTTTGGTAAATTTTGTTGGAGTTTAGGTTTTCTGAAAATTTTTTTTAAAAAAAATCACGAAAATCGTCTTCTCTTTACACTATAAGGATTTTAGTATTCTTAAATGGAGGCCAAATTCGCAATCTTTTGGGGAATCCTGACAGCATCCCACTATTGGGCTGCTAATTTTCAACTCGGTGGAATAACCACTGAATTCAAACTGGAAAATCGAAAAAATCTTACCCATTGCAATATGCGATATAGCTTAAACATGCGAAAAAATTACGTTGAAAAAGCTTAAACGAGGAGAGATAGTGAAGCCCGCATTTAATTATATAATAGATAGATTAAACGAAATTTTTTTCTTCAAAATTTGAAAATCCCAACCCTGTATTTGGAGGCTATCAGAGTACTCTCAGGAGTTGAGAGCCTTGCCTCTAATTATGACTGCTCAAATTCTTGTAGTTTTCGATATTACGTTTTTTGTAATTTTTCAAAGAATATTCAAAAAAATTAAATTAACTTTTTTTTCCAAAATTAAAATTCCTTACCCTGTAGTTGGATGCTTTCAGGGGTTGACAATCATGCGATCAAATATGACTGCTCAAATTCTTAAATTTTTTTTTGAAAAAATCACAAGAAACGTCATATCTCGAAAACTGCAAGGATTTGAGCCGTCACATTTAGAGGCAAGATTTGCAATCCTTGAGAACACTCTTACAGCACCTAACAACAGGGTTATGGGAAGTTTGGTAAATTATGTTGGAATTTAAGTTTTCTGAAAATTTTTGAAAAAAACAGGAAAATCGTCGTATCTCTTACTATACGGATTTGAGTATTCTGAAATGGAGGCCGAATTCGCAACCTTTTGGGGAATCCTGACAGCATCCCACTATTGGTCTGCTAATTTTTAACTCGGTGGAAAAACCACTGAATTCAAACTGGAAAATCGAAAAAATCTTAACTATTGCAATATGCGATATAGCTTAATTATGCAAAAACAATCACGTTGAAAAAGCTTAAACGTGGCGATATAGTGAAGTCCGCATTTAAATATATAATAGATAGATTGACGAAACATTATCTGAGAAATTATTATTATTGGCATAGATTTTTACAATATTTTTAAGTTGACAAAAACTTACTTTGGTCAAGTAAAACAATTTGGACGATAACTTGCACCTTGGAACTGTCAGACCAATTACTTTCAATGTTTTGAATTTGAGTAATTCTGGTATGAGAGGACTTTCATCGTAACCCAAAAAGGTGACTTTATAACCCCGATTCAGCAGTGACAGGGCGTGATATTGCATTCTCGGACTTCTGCCGATATCTCCTTGCACAACGACAACTGCGCACCTTTTACCAGGTGTTCTCAAGCCTCGTACAAAGATAACCACAAAAACCAAGACAAAAATTGAGGTGGTTAAAATAACCATCATCATTATTTATCTAAAACATTTAAAATAGATTGCACTAATTAATAATTTCGTTTCCTAAAAAACGCAATCTGAAGGTCAGAAGTATAGTAGTAATATTAGCAGCCGAATAGGCTTCAGAGCAATTGCTCAAGAGAACTTCACCATTTTACAATCCAGAGTTTATCTCAGTTTGTTGAATATATTGCAGTTTCCACATCTGAATAAATTCCATGTTCCTTTGTTTACTTCCTTATACATTTTCTTGCAGTAGTTCTGATATATGCTGGTCAGAGTCGCTTTGTTCGGCCTAAGACTGAAAGTTGGGCAGGCGCGAAAGAGACAGTTGTAGAGATGCTTCGCTCGTCTGTTCTATACATCGATTTTTTGAAGTTTGAAATTCGCCTCTTCATAATTGTGTAATTTAGCAGGCATCACGAGCCTTTTGATCCACCTTCAAGGCATACTAATTTCAAGCAGGGCTAGCAGTACATCTACTTTCACTATAACATCTACCTGACCCAATAACGGTTAACCGGTTTTTGACCTCTTTCGAGTTGATCCATATGTGCTCTGCTACGACCCCTATGCTTGTGATTTTTTTGGGCCCTTCCGTCATGCGACGGTACGTGCACAAGTTGGATAGGGCTGTACCAACGCTATATAAATACATCGGCAAAAATTTATGAAAAAATAAAGTCGATATTAATGCATCAAGAGAATTGTCAATTAAAATCTACCCTCCTCGATTATAGCACAGATAGAATTGTCTATGTTGGATGTATTTTTAAGATTTTTGCACCCCCTAAGGCAGAGGATTGCTCCTCAAAAGTGCAAAACATATTTTTGTTCTGATAAAGTTTATTGTGTCCGAGTATGATTCGTTCCGTTTCTCGCTTAGTTTCTCAGCTCGTTTCTGGATGGTTTTTGTAGAGCCTGGAGCTGCTCCTCCGGTACACGCAAAAATTAGTGGAACAAAGCTGCTGTGTTCCTCATCCAGAATTCTTTGTTGGTATTTTAATGTTTTGACACTCTCATGATATTTGTAGGCGTCAGATATAGTTTTGGGGCAGGATTTAGCATGGGGGTTGAAAATTTTTATATCGAAAAAGGTTCGGCTGAATCGGCCTCCCCAGAGTCAGTTTGCCTTGATCTCAAGTCGAGCGTCATCTTCAGTAGTGGATGTTTTGTTGTGAAAGCTTTCACCTTCCAACGACTGAAGTTTCGGCTCTATTTCAATATCATGGCATACTTCGTTCAGGAGTGTCGCAAAGGTATCTCGATTTTCATTGTCTTGAGTGAGTGTATCCAACTTTGGAACAGTGTAGAGAGTGGGTCAGTGTGAACGGTTGTCCACATGGGCATGTATGTGGGGTCTTTGGTGGATGCCATCCATATCTCAGATTTTATCGAGCTTTCAACTCTGATTTGTTGAGGGAAAAATTGTTTCTTCTTAAAGGTAGCACGCTGAGCCAATTCGATGATCCTTTCTGTTACAATGGATTTAATATCGAAGAAATTTTTGCTAAAAAGTAAATTTCAAACGTTTTCGCAACTATGTGCATCGTCAGGATTTTTACAATAAACTACTCTAAATGACGATAAAACATCAATTTACAAATGTTATTTACAATAAATCACATACAATTTGGTTCTAAACCATCATGATAAAAAATTAGCCAATCACAGTTGACCTCTAAATTACTATTAAGATTAAAATACTTTTAACCTCTAAAATTAATTAAATATTTTAAAATTAATTTGTCTGGAAGTTTCTGAGTCATAATTTCGATTTAGACATGTACGTTTTGAATAAAAAACCAAAAATATTTTGGGACTAAATTTTCAGTGTTAACTCCCTGCTCCTAAACTCATCGCGCGTGTTCAAGCCCGGTTTCTCTTTCCTGATATGTATTGCCTCTAGTGTTAGCAATTTTGTTTGGTTGTTTGACCTATCTATAATTTCCCAACTAAGATCTGCGCTATTTCCCTCAAGTTGGCATTGCTGAAGGTGGAGGCCTACCGGTGAGTCTGCTTTCCTATAATCCTCAATTCTAGTGGTCAAATGTCGAACAGTTTGTCCGACATAGGTGGAAGTGCATCCACTACATGACAGTTTATAAACCACTCTTGACTTGAGGTCATTAGAAAATGCTGACTTCAGTGATGGTAAACATGATTGTAGTTTTCTTGTGGTGAAAACCACTTGAACGTTCGTTAATTTTCGTAACCTGTTAGCAAAATATTGGCTCTGGTTACCTCTATATTGCACCATCAGCATTGGGGGCTTTTCATCCTTTGGTGATTGAACTGACAAACCCCTGTCACTATCCAGGGGCTTGCCTTTACCCTCGATGATCTTGCACAAGGCGTCTGAAGCCACCTTTGCGGACCAATTTTCAGGGTACTGATTTGTCAGCCATTGCGCCCTATTAGTTTCCATAGCCTTATCAAATTGCTCCCAGCTAGATGTACTCCTAAAAACCCTGTGTACAGTGCCTTGGATAACACTACGCTTATACTGAGTTGGGGCGCAGCTTCTATAGTTCAGTATAGTCCCTGTATCTGTTGGTTTTTGATACCAACTGCAAGTTACACGCCTATCCTGCGATATATTTATGTTCAAATCCAGGAACGGCAAATTCCCCTCCGAATTAGTTTTCTCTAGAGTGAACTGCAAATTTGGATGAAGAGAATTGGCGGCATCGAGAAGACAACTCGGCTCCCCTCTGACTGTTCTAACAATGTCATCCACATACCTGAGGAGAAATTTCACCTGGGGAGTATCCTTCTCCTTGTTCTTAGCTCGGCAGCAGCTTTCACAGTACCAGACTATCTCGGTTATTGATGCGTATACGTCATCGGATATTTTTCCGCATTTTAGATGATACCAGTTTCGGCAACTCTCGCATTCAACCCCCTTTGATCTATATGTGACTTTCCTGCTGCAACATGGGCACAAGCCGTTTTTGTCATTAATTTGCTGTACCCCCGTTCCCACCGGTATTTGTTGTCGTAGAGCAAATTCGTATTCTTTCAGCCATAAGTTTGCCAGAATTACAGCGAGGGACGCTCCCATTGCTAAACCATCAACTTGTACATACCATGAATCATTACACTTGAAATATACTTTGCTGACCGCCATATTCAAAAGCCTTTTCATGGTTGCTCTTTGAATTTCAGGAGGAGACTCCTGGCTGTACAGCTTCTGTAAAGCAATTTCAATTGCCTCCTTCAGGGGAACGTTGGTGTACAAACTTTTCACATCAAGAGATATTATGGTTTCATCCGGATCTAGAGCAATGTTTTCTATTTTTTCTCTAGCCTCTTTAGTATTGGTTTCTATATTTGCTCCATCGATGTTGTCAAAAAACTTCGCAAGCATTTTGTTAAGATTCTCATACGAGCTGCCGGGAAGTGATAGTACAGGTCGTAGGGGTGTCTCATCCTTGTGTACCTTAGCTAAACCGTACAAACGGGCGGGTTGCCCCCCTGTTGATCGTATCTTAGAATATAACTGATCACTTATCTCGTCTCTTTTGTTCATGGCTAGTAACTCTTTGTTAAGTTCTTTCTCAATTTTCAGTATCACCTCATCAGTGGTTGCATCTTTTTTCACAAACTGAGCAGATTGCAACAAGGATTCCAGCTTTGATTCATATGTTTGTTTCCTCATTATGCAAAAACCAACCCCCTTATCAAAAGGCACAGCCAGCAACCCATTATCTTTGAGATATTTCCTCGTTTTTTCAACGGCTTTGTCTCTTGGGGTTTGCCGTACGTTTTTTGCATATGCCTTTGCCGCGGCTTCTATTTCACATAACGTTTCACCAGATGTTTTTTGATTTTTCAATTGTGAGAGGAAAATGTCGATATCCGCCAAAAAATGTGTTTCGTTAAATTTGTCTCTACTTGGATGCTTGGGGCCCATTGATAGCACTTCATATACCCAATCAGGCAGTTCAATATTATCAAGTACCCTAACTGATCGCTCATTTCTCCCCCCAAGAGGTTTATCTTGTCTCTCGGACAGTTTTTCTAACTTTTTTCTATGGTTTTCTGATGTTGTCTTTAAGCTTGCCTCAACTTGCCGCCTCACGAATCGGAAAAATATCGGAAACGGATTTAATATCAGTTTTTTTTCTGATGAGCAATTTTCCATAATTTTTGGCCCTTTTTTGAGAGTGTGATGTAATGTCTCTCAGTTTTGATATTTCTATTTATCAGAATTTGTTCCGTTTCAGCTATTTCTGGATCACTGGTTTCTAACGGATTACAAATGGCTTGTGACCACTCATAAGTTCTGGAAAATTCCGTGTTACTGAGGAGGTCTAATCCTCCCATTCTTCGTGGAAGTGCAAAAAGGTTGCGGTCTTCATCGGTTATATGGTTTTTACCAGTAATACTAGGAAGTAGCTGATGTCTTTTATTTTTCTCAATTTCATCCATTTTCCTAAATCCTTCCGGAGTTGTTCTGAATAAAAAGCTTAATTTAATTTGAACTCCCTTTGTGTAGCAGTAATACGCATTCTGTTGTAACATTCGCCCAAATACTACACAGCGACGGAGCGTAGAAAAAGTACTCTTACCGACTGGCAGGCGTCAGTTACCTTAATCCTACTCGTTTTTCACCGTCTCGACCTTGCCAGTTGATTTTCTGGTCTGTTTCGGGCTAAGTAAAAAGTTACTATTTTTAGGCCATCAGTCAAACTACTTTTGATCAGCTTTCGTTTACATGCCAACAAAACCACATAGCTGAGTCTCGGATCCTCAGACTACGTGATTGCTATTAAAAACACGGCTCGAATACCTTGTTTTAATATGTTTTTGTGTGACAGTTCTATATTAAATCCATTGGAGATCGATTGACCCTTTCCTCTTTCTAGCTACTCATTTTCTAAAATATCAGATAATACCGGTGTTAATTCAAGATCCAAGTAGCTACAAAGTCAGTTTTATATAGTCCCTTCACATACAACAGTCTCTGGGGGACCAAGCCTCTGCTCCCGTGTTCTTCCCGAGATAACGCTGTTATCTCTCCCAATTTGTCGCACGGGAGGGTTCTTTGGAATATTCCTTCCCCACTGAAGCTTCCTTTTCCACTAATTCTCACTGCTAAGGTTCTTATCGTGTGTTATTGCCACGATAAGAGGCTTCGTTTCTCTTGTTCTTTCTTGCGACTGTTTTCTGCTATCTCCGTCGTTGTTGTTCTCTTTTTTCGTTCCTTTTCGCCAAAATGGCCGTCTTTTTGTATTTCTCAGAAATATTCACTCTTCGATCGAAATTTTAAAAACAAAAATTCCAGAATATTCCTACCCTCCTTCGCAGTACTTTTTTGTTACTAAGGCCTTTAGTCGTCTTTTTCTGTCCCGCCGGAAGGTCGCGCTGTGCCAATCTGGCAGAATGGCACATACTCCCCGGACAAGTCCCCATCAATGTCCCAATTGATCGCATAACACCGGGTTATCGTCAAGTAGTAATCCAGTTCTCTATAACTAATCTTACAAATCGCATAAGAAAACGAAATTTATCTACTCCACCTCAACTCACTACGTGTCACAAATGGCATCGTACTGCATCTCACTGCCTTTCAACACTTTCACAAAATATGCACCATGAAGAGTGTCCTAGATAAAATTTCTTTTCTGACTACCTACGTCATCTTGCCATAAAATTTCTTTTCGCTCTTTGTGATTAAAAAGTTGGGACGTGGCACGGCCACGCACCCGTTAAAATTAACTTAACGTCACTAACCAAGTATAATCAGTTACTTATGCGGTCCTATTCGATATTAAAACTAAGAAACTCTGTGGCTAGGAAAGTTATTGGGTTACTCACCCTTCTCGAGCGAGTTTACTCAAATTTACCATGTTGCCACACAGTGAACACAAGTCTTACACAGGTTAAAAACTTCAGTCGTGTTTAAATATGTAAATATACTCACCTATGTTCTAAATATATACATAAGTAGCATAACTAAAATTTTCTTTCCACAATTTTAACAATTGCAACAATTTTCAAAGTCTGGTTTGACCAAACTAGATCAAAACAAAAAATTTAACAAGTTCAATAATCAAACTTGGTAGATTGGTTCAAGTTTTAACACACAAAGACAATCAAGTTTTTCTCCTTCTCTTCCTTTCTTGTTCACGTCTTCACTTGTCGTCTTCGTTCCATCATCTTCATTCCATTGCTTCTCCATCCTGATCTTCAGCTTCGCTGTCTTCTAGGACTTTCTCCAGCATGTCCATGGAGTTGCGGGCCGTGCCCCAACTCTCCTGTTCCAACAGCCTCGGTTTGCAACAAGGTAGCAGGTCCACATTCACCTTTTGCTCCCGGTTCCTGCAAAAGCTGTTGTGAAGACACAGGCTCACATTTCGTTCTAGGTCAGCTCTTAAGACCTCTTTCTTCTCATCTTCAGTTACACAAGGCGCTCCAGCTACTCGCTTCACCGCGGTCAGGAATGCTCTCTTATAGGCTCCCGGTCCTATATCTAGCTGGAAAGATTGATAGGCTTCCGTGTTCCTCGACATGTGACGCTTCGCGCGTTCATACATCCATGACGTCATCACTGCACGGAACCAAGGCATCAAATTTTGCCTTGACCATATTCTTTCAATGGCTTTGGGTATCCTCAGAACCTTGCAGGTGGTTCTGAAAAGATCCAATTCGCGGCTCATCTTCACGTTGCTCAGCTGCTCAGGAGTCGGCACGGCCGTCTCCTGTTCACTCGTGTCCGCGTTAGCCTCCAACCATCTCACTGCCAGCATGGCACTGACCACCACGATTGACACCTGTTGATTCTGATCCGGCAACCCCGTAGAGTACAACTCCTCCACGTCCAATACTAGCATCAGGTTCCCGCGTTTGGGGTACCATAACGTCTGCGCCAAGCAGTGGCAGGGATACTCCCCATGGGTTCTCACTATGTTCCTTCGAGTCCGATACCCTGAGGCTCCCAGCTACGGTTCCACCTCCATCATAATGCTGTGTAAATCGTCTTTCTCTTCTATGGTGGGGAATTCAGTGGGTAGGTGACAAGTAAAACCATAAGTTGTTGTGCGGCTTCGTGCGCAAAGCCATTGCCATGAGGTCTTCTTCCGCTGATGTCATGTTTTTCCTGACTGTCCTTCCCTGCTCATTCTCTGCGTGATCCATCTGTCTGAACCAGAGGTCATCAGCCACCTGTTGTACTAACAGATGATCGTCATCTACCCCTGGTCTTAACTTCAGCAATCTGGCGAAGTTGGACAGCTCCAACCCCAGAACCTCATCTAGCACCAACCGAGTTGTGCTACAATCTTTGAGTCCCTGTATGGCATTGGAAATGTCAGCCCAAACGGCAGGAAGCTCAGATCGGAATGGGTAGTAATTGTTTGTAAACAGGGTTTTCCGTAGCGGGCGGGTCGTTCCTCCTAGACACGGTCTGGGAGTTTTTCCTGTTCTGATCAACTGATCTCCCGAGTCGGCTTTCAAGCGGTTGTGTTCTGGGAGGAGGAGCAGTCCCTAGCCTCTCTCTTACGTTTGAGCTCGGAGCTATGGGTGCAGCTGTAGCCGTCTCCCTTGCCAAGGGCCCTAGGCGGTTGACGAGGGATTCGGGCACGCTTGCCCTTATTCTATTTCCACCGGTCGAGCTGGTCCAAGCCAGAGATTTGGTCGCCCTTGACTCCTGCTCCACTTCCCTCAACTGCCTCTGAAATACGTCATTGATCCAGTGTCTCCCTTGTTGGGTGTTGAAATGTATTCCATCTCTGGTAAGCGCGATGTGATCAATCATGCGCAACATGTTCTCGAGATGCAGAAGTCGCAGCTCGCCAGGTTTGTTTCTCACCAGACTGCGGATCATTTCGTTCCACCGTGTCACGTTGCCATTCATAAAGTCTGCCACTGTGGTGCCCACCATCGGGTTCTGTGGTATCGTGCACAGCACCACAAGCCTGGGCCTATATTTCACCTTTAGTTCGTTCAGGAGGCATACCAATAGAGGCTTCCACTTGGTCTCCGGAGTCACTGGGGCTCTCAAAACGTCGTTGGTTCCCAGCATTATTACCAGCGTATCCAGGTGATCTTCGCTGTGGAATTCCATCATCTTGATGACCTGAGCCACTGAGGCTCCTCCAAAGGACAGAGTGGTAGTCTGACCATAGACGAAGATCTCATTCAGATCCCTCACCAAACCGTCTCCTTTGATCAAGTGGCGACTCCCAGGGGGAATCACCTGGTTGCTCGTAGCGGGGTTCCAGCTCATGTCATTGAGGCAGGCTCGAGGATGCTCCGCGGCGACTTGCGTGAACTGGTGACGTGCCATCAGATTCTTCCTTATGTCTACCACGCGGGACTTTTGAAAGGTTCCGCCGTGCGCAGTCCCCGAGGACGCTACCATGTGGGGTGCTCGCTCCGAACTATTGGATGAATGATCACGACGTTGGGAAGGGACGATCCAACCCAATGTCCGCCCAGTGGTTCTGTTACTCTCATCCATTGTTGCTCTGGCCACTTGATTGAATTATTCTTGGAACTGAGGAGCGAGATAGGTGTCAGAAGCGTCTGGTATCGTGTTCCTCTGACTGGGAGCAGACTGTTGTGTCTGCTGAGAAGCCTCGGGCCCTCACCGTGTACACAGCTCCTGTACTCTTGTCTTGGGGCGTGTGTCGCTGGATCCCTCCGAGGCCTTCATTGTCGTCAGAACTTCTTGTGACACTTGGCTCACCTTTGCCTTATACAGCTCCTTCAGGTGCTTTATTTCATCCTCCTTGTAGGCCACCTGCAGATCTTCGTACTTCTTTTTCCATTCGTCTCTTTCTCGAGCTATCGCCCTATGCTCCTGGAGTTTGGCACACAGCTCACTCTGATCTCTCTCTTTCTTCTCCAACGTCTCAATCGTCTCCAACGTCTGGATTTCTATTTCGCTCACCCTCACTCTCTTCGGAGGAGGAGCAGCTGTTGGAGAGTCGACCGAATGTGACGCGCCTGGCCCATCAGAATGTCTTTTTGCTCCAATGAGCGGCTGCGCAGGTCGGACCGGCAAGGGCATCTCACCTAGCCGGTGGTCCCTCTGTTCACCTAGTCCTGGCTCACGAGCCAGGTCGTGGCCAGACATTTCTCCCCGCCGCCATCTCATCAGTCGGTTTCGACCTCTCTCGGCGGTCCCGGACTCACCGAAGGCCAACATCAACACGACTTCTGTAGGGCGATTCCCTCGACCCTCTCGTCCTAACGCATTGAGGAGCGCGACCACAAACATCGCCAGCCCCGGGTCTTCTGGTATAAAGTCACAATCGATCAGCCGCTGATAGATCTCGTCTAGAGTCGCTCCTAGACTCGCTCAGAGGAATTCCATTAGTTGATTCGTATCACCCATTTCTTATCGCGTTGATTCTTGTTGTCGTGTAGTTTCTTCCGGTTCGTTTGATTCAATGAAATCAATAAACAATTTCTGATCAATCAAGATCTAAAAAACAAGTCGCGTCTTAAAACCATCATTTTTGGATAAAACATCATTCAACTCTTTAAAACTCTTCATTGAAATTGTCTTCTCAATTCTGATTTTAAAAATTTAGCACCAAGGTGGATCGTCCACCTGTATCTTTGTCAGGGTAGCACAGATGAGCGCTGTTACCTTGGTTACCTGGAGTATTCTACGTCTTTTATGACACAAAACATAAAACATATCATAACAATAACATAACACATAAACATCACACATCTATACTATCACATAAAAACATAATCCCTAATATTGTACCTAAAACCTAATCCTAATCTAAAACTTGACACTAATTTTTATCAAGTGAACTTAATAAAAACCACTTATCGCCAAATGCAATTCCTAGCATATGCTCAGATAGTTTTGTTTATGTAAGTAAACCTCTTTGTCAGTTTCTGAAAACATCACATGTACAAGTGAGTACAACTCTCTCGGATGTAGCTTTCCCCTATTAGGATCATATACTGGTAACGAGAGAGAGGTCACTCCTCTCTCAACCAAAAAATCCCTAAGTCGAGTCAAGGCCAATACCAAGCTCTCTGGATCTACGTGTTGCCTATCAGTGGCCTTGGTTACCAGTAAACACAAATATTTCCCTGGTATCTGTGATGCAACAGGGGGCAGCGCTATCATCCCTCCCACACCAGGCCTCTGTTTCCATAAAAATTCGATGTTTTTATACTCTATTTTGAAATCAGCTGCTAGTGCTGTTTTGAAGCTTACGTCCGCGGTTATCGCTATAGCGCACGTGCGTTCCGTGAGTATGAAATCGCTGTCCGTTATGACGATATTGTTTGAATAATGGTTCAGTAGGTCAAAATACGATTCAAAAATTCGTCCAAAAGGTGGTTTTTTAGCATTCTCGCCCTCTGTCTCTAGTTCTCCGGTTTTGCTTGCCGATTTCAATTTTTTTATTATCAGATTTTTGGTGTGGGTGAGTCCTACCCCCACTCCCTGGACAAAAATATCCATCGACGTCCCCGTCGATCGCCCAAAGTCTAGGAGATTGAGGTTGGATTGTGGAACACGTAGAGGACCATCTGGAGCGACCCTGTTGGACTCGGTATTGTCATGACTGACGTATTCTATGCCGTCTTTATCGACGTCCTGAATCGTCAGGATCGTCTCTTTTGGATCTGTCGGCAGATCATGGAGCCATTCGAGCACCCTCAAGTTCGTCAATTCTTGCTCATGAGTCTGTTCCGCTTCTGGTTCGAACTCCATTTCCGGTTCTGATCGATCGTCGATCCAATCCTGATCCATGTCATTCACCAGGTAGATTTCTTCTAGCACCGCCACTTCGTCCAGTCCTACCAGCGAGTCCATCATATCACTTACAACTATCCTGTCTACGACGAAATCCTCGCCGTACGGATTGTATTTCTTCTTGTTTTTTCCTCTCTTGCTCTGGCGTGTTTCCATGGTGAGAGGAAAGTCAGGCTGTATTCCTTTGTCAATTTCGATTTGTTCCGGGCAGTCCCAGTCTTCCTATGCATAAGGTAGAGTTTCATCGTCCACCTCTACTCGCTCGGTCAACTCCAGATCCAGTGGTGGGTCGCAATCGTCCACCACCTCATTCCCGTTGTTTTTGTCGCAAGTACCCCTTTCATTCACCTCACAAGCAGGATCCACTATCAAATAATTTCCCTCTTGCATGTCCGCTGGGATGCACCAGTCCTCTGACGAGGCATTGTGTGGTTTGATATTTTTGTAATGAGCTGCTCTTCCAGTGCTTAATCGATAAAAGCGACCTCCTTGGTGCACCTCTGTTATCTGAAACGGACCACGCCATTTCTTTAATAATTTCTTGGTTCCTTTTGGTGGAACCCCTTCCTGGAACACCCAAACGTAGTCGCCAACTGAGTAGGCTTTTGCATCGGCTGTCCTTTTATCAAACCTCCTTTTTTGTCTAATTTGCGCCTGTTGCGTGTTCCTCCTGCATAAGTCATTGAGGTCCTGCTGTCGTCTAATAACATCCCGCACGTACGTTTGCGGTGCTGTTCTCTTCCCCTCATATTTAGGGTAGAAAAACGTCAACGGAAGCGCTTTTTCGTGACCCGTTAGCATCATGTGCGGACTTATTCCCGTGGTGGAATGCTCCGTGCTGTTGTAAGCACCCATCACTTGCGGCAAGTGCTTGTCCCAGTCATCCATGTAGCGTGAGCAATAGACTCTCAGCATGGATACCAGTGTGCGATTTTGCCTCTCGACTAGGCCATTCGTTTGCGGGTGATAAGTGGTCGAGTGGGCCTGCGCTACCTGCGACCTTTTCATTAACTCCTTCGTGAGATCACCCACGAATGCTTTGCCATTGTCCGATTGGCACGTGATGGGGCAGCCATGCCTCGCTATCCACACATTTATCAAATGATCGCATGTTTCTTCCGCCGATGCTGTCATGCAGGGTGCTGCCTCCGCATACTTCGTAAAATGGTCGATCATTACCAGCACCTGATTATAGCCCGTTACTGTCATGCAGATATTCTGATGATCAATTTGCACCACTTCTTTAAATCCCGACGACTCTATTGACTGTAGGGGGAACCTTAGTTTCCTGGGATCCTTCGCCTGCTGACATGACAGGCACGCGGCGATCCACTTCTCACAAGCCTTCTTCAATCCCGGCCATTCGAATCGTTTCTGTATCCTGTTGTACACTTTGTCCACGCCTTGATGGCCTATCTGATCATGTGAGCGAAAGAGCAATTCGGTCTGGTACAACTATGGTAACACTATCGAATTGTATTTATAAAGGACCTTGTCCCCCTCTTTACGTTTACAAGCTACGATTCCGTCCTTGTTCAGGTACAATAAGTCTTTTCTCTTCAGGTAGAATTGCTTCAAGATCTTGTAGCTGTCTTCTTTCAGGTCTCCCTTGTCATGTGCTCCATTCTCGATCCATCTCTTCAGACTGCTCGTCATTCTATCATTTCCTTGAGCCCTTAGGATATCCGACAGCCTGTACCTGGCTTTCAAATACGTCTTTACCACGTTCATTTGCCCACTCAATATCAGCATGAGCATTGTCCATCAACTTGACACACCATATCTTTTTCAACGGCGTCGCTTCCTGCACAGATGGTTCCAGATTGGTACGGACGACCGTACCATGTGGCAGCAATCTGGTTGGGCGTTTCGAAACTGCTATCAGCTCGAGCTCATCTGCGGCATTATCTACCACAGTGCCCTCTTCATCTGAGGTGTACCTGTCCCTGTCTGGATCCTGTAGCAATTCTCGGTCCAGCCCGCGCTGCTTCCAGTCTACCACCAAGGAGTGGATTGCGATCTCCGACATATCGGAATTGGAAGTTGTTTCAGATGTGTTGTCCCAGGACTGGGGCCTCGAGTCAACACTTGAGCCGACTGATTCCCCAACATCATATTCCAAGTTGTCTGAGATGTTTCTCGACTCCCCGTACAAAACTCTGTCCATTAGTTGCTTTGAATCCGACTCCCCGGACAAAATTCTGCCCCTAGGTGGTCTCGTCAACCTCTCCCTGGACAAGTCGTCCTGCACGGGCTCAAAGGTGTCTGACTCCTCAGACAAGTCGTCCTTGACGGGCTCGAAGGTATCAGACTCCCCGGACATTGTCTCGTCCCCGGACGAACAATCTGGGCTCGGCTCGTATTCTTCTCTTGCATCCGTGAAACGCACTTTCCTCGCGAACCTAGATCTCGACTTTATCCTGACTTCCTCAGTGGCTTGGGTCTGATTCAATGTGCCATGTTCAGTGAACGAAGTTCTCAACAAGACCTCCTTCGGCATCGAGCTCACCAGCTGGTTGACTATCGACCTGCAATCCCGTTCAACACCTCGGCTGCGAATGGACACTGGCCTCTTCTCTGTTCTCTCAATGACAGTCAACCGCTGCATGGTCTCCATCCACTCACGATCATGCCTATCCACTTCCCTGTCCAACAAATCACGGAGCTTCCCCATGACGTCCGGCGCCACACTCACCGTCCTGTTCAATAGAGCCATGCTGTTTATACCCAGCCTTGTAAGTTCTTGATGTACCAAATTGGATCGGACTAGCAAATCTAACGGAACGGGCTCGCCTTTGGCTAAAACCTTTATCTCCGCGGCCGTCTCCACGGGAAGGTCAGGGTGTCCGGGTATAGGATGCCCTGACTTGTCTAACCACCTAGTAAGTGGCGGTTTGTCGTAGGTTTCCTTGTCCAGAAATTAAAACCCGTCCTTGATTTCCGGTTGGTAGCCTGCTTCTCCTCGAGGCGCTCATAGAATTCTGTCTGTTTACTGAGGCTATCTGCGTTCTGGTGCTTGTCACGGGTGCGGTGCTTTATGATCATGTGGTATCCATCCAGGCGCACGATCCAACGACCATTATAACTTTGGTCCATCGAATAGGTTTTCAGCCAGGCAAGGGCACGATTATTTATGCGTAACTTGAAGGGAGCACTCCCCAAGTAGGCCCTGTATTTTTCCACGAAAGTGATCACCGCGAACATCTCCGCTTTTGGTGCGCTGTACTTCATCTCAGTATCACTCAGGACTTTACTCCCGTAGGCTATCGGACGAAGAACCGTTCTCCCGTTCCACTCCTGCTCCTGGTGAAGTATGCCCGATATCGCAACCACTGATGCATCCGTGTCCAGCACGAACATCCCCTTCTCTGTTGGCATGCCGAGGACCGGTGCCTCTCAAAGTTCACGTTTGATGTTCTCAAATGAAACTTGTGCCTCATCAGTCCAAGTGAACTTTTTGCCCTTGTTTCTCATCAACCGCTGCATGGGGTATATTTTGTCAGCATACCCCTTGATGAAATCTCAATAATAATTAGCAAATCCCAAAAAACTCATCAGCTGTGTATCTGTTTTAGGTGCCTTCCAGGTCAACACCGCTTCAACCGCTTCAGGATCTGGTCACACTCCATGTTTATCCACCAGGCGGCCCAGATACTTAATGGAATCTCTGAGGATTTCACACTTAGAGGGTTTACATTTCAGACCCGCCTGCTTCATGCAAGAAAACACCTCATCCAACCTCCCTATGTGGTCTTCTAAGGTTGGTGTTGCAATCACGACATCATCGACATAACACATGATGAGATTCCCGTATTTCTTAGTGACGCTCGTGAGTGCCTGGGCCATCAGTCGCTGGAATGTGGCCGTCGCGTTGCACAATCCGAACCGCATCCTCTTCCACTGGAACAATCCCAGCTCGCACGCGAAGCCTGTTTTTTCTCGATCTTGCTTTCGGAGTGGCACTTGCCAGAACGCAGAGCCCAAATCTAACGTCGTGAAGAACTTCGCGTCTCCCAGCTTGGATAGGATCTCATCGATGCGGGGAATCGGGTATGCGTCCTTTAGAGTCACTGCGTTCAGATAACGGAAATCACAACCAAATCTGAGTTGTCCCCCTTTCTTTTTCGCCATGACCACGCCACAAGCCCACGGGGACTTCGACGGCTCGATCATGTCATACTCCATTAACATCTCGATTTCCTTCATACACGCTTCTGACTTGTGAGGGGTCATTCTCCTCGCCCCTTCCCTATGAGGTACCGAGCACTCTTCTATCTCAATCTCATGTTCTACAAAATTACAGCAACCTATATCGGCCTTATGTTTCGAAAAAACGTCTGCGTTCGTTCTGACTTAGCACCGCCCTGAGCGAATCTAGTTCCTTGTCTGATATTTTACCCTTCAAATGTTCTATCTCAGGTAGGACCGGTTTATTCGCTGCTAACTCTGTTTCTGTCGGCCTCTCGGGAAAGTTGGAACAACTAGACAACCCATCATCTGTTTCCGACTTCACTGAAAACAATTTCCTAGAAGATTTCAATTCATTTACTCTCTTCATTATACATTCTTGGTTCGCATGCAATGGACATTTAGTTACATCAAACTTTTTCAAGTTCTCCACACTCTGAAGGTCTGTGTTCAGAGGCAAAGCATAGCCAAATTTCTTTCCCCTCTGTATTGTCACTGTTGTTGCTTTTGTGTTCCACAACACACTCACACACAGTCAGCTCTGAGTGAGTGAGAAGCTTCTTACTAAAATAGCCGAGCTTTTACTGTTTGGATTTGGTACCAGACACACCTGTCTGTCATTGCTGAGTTCATTCAAGTTCCTCATCCTAAACGTTGCTACTACGGCTTGGTTTGGTTTTAATCTAACTTTTCGATCCAGAAAAATCGGCACCTTGGCCTGGTTAATTAAGATCTTATTAAGGGGTTTCTTTTCATACTTTCTCTCATGATCCTTGATCCTAATCAACCCGTCATTGAGATCGATCGTGACGTCAAAGTTGCGTACGGAATCCCTCCCTAAGATGAACTGATCGGATTCGTCCAAATTCTCCACTACTAGGAAGCTCATCCAGAGATGTCTTCCTCCGAGCTGCAGTGAAATGATCGGGGTTCGTCCAGTCACATAGATCGCTCCCTGATTGGCAGCTGCCAACCTGATGTTTGTCGGTATGAGATCCGACCTCTCGAAACCCATGTCGGTCCAAGTTTTGACTGGCATGACACTAACCACTGCTCCTGTGTCTAGCAGTCCTTTTACTGAAAGTTGTCTGCCTTGCACGTCCAGCACGTGTGCGGCCAGATCAGCCTCGCAACCTATATGCACCGCATCTTGTTCGAGCATCGCGTTGTGTCCGATTCGTCTAACCTTCAGCTCCTCTTGACCAATGTATATCCGGCCAATCTGATCGTTCGCATCAATTATGTGAGCTTTCGTGTAGATATTGATGCCATCCACTTTCATTAGGATCTGGTAAGGGCCATGGACATCGATATAATGTCCATCCACTTTCATCAGCCTCGGACCTCCCGTTGTGAGCAGCGCTCGCACTGCCCTGGAGTCCAGTTTGGGATCTTTCTCCTTCAGGTAGTCGGCATAGATGTCCAGGTGGACTAGTGTAATTTCGGATGGTTCACTCAAGTTCTTGATCAACTGGTGCCCTGCGACTGAAATAATGGACATTATCTAGCCGACTCTGCCTCCAGGTACGAGGCTACCACCTCGTCAGGCAGTGTTTTTACCTTCTTAGTCGTAAAGGTGCTCGGTGTCGTCTCCTTTCTCCGAGACTCGGCCTCGTTCATCAGACGTGCTCGACTGGCCTTGACATCCGAAAGCGCCTCTTCGTGGCGGGGATGTTTCGCGTCCGCCACTGCATCCCAAAACTGAGTGCAATCCGACTTGAAGTGTCCTTCCAAATTACAGAAGAAGCACCTCGGACCATATTTCATGTTGAGCCCTCTGACGTACTCTTCGTGATCCTCGTCGGTCGCGTCGACGTCGTCGAGAAAGTAGCCTATTGCCTTCTTGTTCTGTTTGTATGCAGAACACGTGGAAACGTGATGGTCCATCGAACCACAATTCGCACAAGACCTCCTCTTATCCATGTCATCGCGAGGTTTGTACCAACTGGAGTTCACACCAGTGTTTGTCCCGCTATAGTTACCATAATTGCTGTAACGGTTTTGCGCCCTCGGTTTTATGAGTAAACACTCGCGTGACTTCATACGCAAATCATCGGGCGTGGGTACCTGGTCAAGTGACAGGGTGAAGTGTGTGGCCAACATCGTTTTCAACTCCTCGCTCCTTACTCCGTCCATGAACTTCGAAGCAATCGCCAAGTTTCGCTCGGATATTCTCTCATCGGGATTGCTTCTCCTCCTAAGCAATTCAAGGTCGACCAAAAATTTGTCTATGGATTCGTCATCTCTTTGACGCCTCTTTTCGAACTTCGCCATAGCCTGGTGCCCTTGTACTCCAGAACCGAAACGATTCAGCAGGATGTCGAATATCTTGCGAGCGCTGTCTCTCTCGTTGGCTCTTTTCGCCATTACACAATTTAGTGCAGTACCCTCCAGGTTGCTTGTTAGCGCGCTGCACTCTTGTTTCTTGGAGAGACTCTCTTCCTCAAAGTGTAATTTCATCACTTCTATCCAAGTATCAATGCAGCCGTCTGACTCGTCTTTGTATGACTTCGGCTTTTTCAGTGTCCTTCTTGACCTCGCTCCTCTCTCGGTTGACTTCGAGAGTTTGGTGATGAATGTCTCGAGAGATCTGTTCAGAGGCTCAAACATCGAGGCATACATCGTCGTGTCCTGTGAGACTGTAGTCAGATCTGGTACTGAACTGTTTTGTGGCACAGTTGGCAACCTTGTCTCCGGAGTAGCATCTGCCTCCGGCGGGACTGGATTCGTCCAGCCAGGCCTCGACGGGGCTGCCCTTGGCCGCTCCCTATTCCTAGGTTCGTAGTTCGTTCTCGAGCTTTGCTGGGCCCTGGCATAGCTTCCCGTACCATCTCCATCATTCGCATGGCGTGAGCGCTCCCTTGGGTTGGAACGCTCCTCCCAATTGCTCCCATTCAAGATCGCGTCAAGCTTCCGCATCATTAAGTCAGATTTGGCATCTAACCTTTTTTCCAGGCTAGTCATCGTGTGGGCGTAGGTACTATCGTGATCGTTCAACAATCGCTCGATCTCTCTCATCATAAAGCCTCTCTTTCCTCTGACTCCTTGTTTGCCTGTGCCAGGCTCTCCGCCAGGCATTGATCGGTGTTGCGAATCAATTGAAACTGATCAACCCTCGCCTGCGACTTCACGTGCGTTAATTCATCTCTCAAAATCTCCCGACCCTGGTGAGCTCTCTCGTCAACTTGATCTATTCTCTTGGTCATGTCCCGTCTCAGTTCATCCAGACCATTCATTACGCCAGCGAACATGTCACTTATATCGCCAGTGGCCCCAAATGGCGGGGTTAGTCCCAAAGAAGATGAGGTCAACTGCTGCTGCAGCCTGGTACTTGATGACGCACCGCCTTTTTGCTTGCTCATCGACGTCATCAATCTGTCGAACGTTGATGACGCTCCCATCGTTATCCCATCCGACATGGGCCTGGTCGGATGGTCATGTCGTTTCTTGGGCACGGTGTGAAGTTCACGTCCGGATGGGTTATCTCCGGGTGGTCATAACCGGAAGATCGGAAGATAAACCTTCAGTTCGTAGCGACGCCATGCGCTCATCATACAAAGACTTCCAGCTCTTCTTGGCCTTTGAACCCGGTTGTTCTTCACTCGGGCTTATGCTCGACATCATCGCGTTGTTGCTCTGCTTGGCCAGAGATGAGTGGGTGTTAGCTGGATGTGAAAACTCTCTTCTCCACCTATGACTCTTGGTCTCCGATTTAGACATTCCCCTGAATAACACTTCCTCTCGCGGCTCGGCCTCGGAACGCTCCGAGGTCTCCTCCGTCCTCTCAACTTCCTCCCGCTCGAGGTCCTCGCTCGGCTCAAAGTCGGGTCGAATAAGCGTCCGTTCTCCTTCGTCAAAAGGGTCCACAAGCGTTTCGCTCGCGGCTCCGGCCTCGGCGCTCCGCCCCTGATCGCCATCGAGGTTTTTCTCGCTCCTTAGTTTCATTTCGCTCACTGAAAGATCAGGTTGACCTTTAGTCGATCCGTTTTCAGCAAACACGTCGGAAGCGCTGCTAAACGAGGACTGGCTACGCCTAGTTTTAAATTTTCGCGTGCTTCCCTTGCTCAGCCTGGGGATCTTAGTAGTCAATCCTAACGAGTCCCTGCGCTGCATGCTTCGTGACAAAAACAATATTCGTATGATTTAATGGCGGCGCACACGTACCGCAAACAAATTCAAGTTAAATTACTTAACGCTGCCTCCTCGATCTCGTACGTGTCAAGAGCGTCCCTTAGGTTTCTCAATGACAATCTTAGTGACTCAGTTAGAGTTACACACACACAGGGCCTGCTCGGTATTGATATAATGCTAACTCAACCCTGTTGTATAGTATAACGGTATCACAAAATTTTCACAAGATATAGTCAATACACAAAGCACAATTGATAATCAGATAAGAATATCCTACAGGTGACAGCGACCTTTCGTCAGTATCAAATTACCGCCAAACTCTTATCAAGTCACTGCTTTGTTAAAATCAAACAGTCTTTGGTAAAAAGCAGTGATGATTCCGAAACAGATCAATAAAACTTAGTCTTATAGAAAAAGACCTCCCTCAATCGGAACGATCAGAAAGAACGAAGCCCAGGACACAGTCTTCTCAAGTGGGTAAGTATTTGCCTAATACATCCACCGAGGTCTTCTTTTAGGTGTCCTGCGATTGCCCGAGCTGTCCTACTAAGTAGCTCAAGGCAACCTCTGATCGAAAATTTCCAAAGTCTATGAAAAAGCTCCCCCACACCCGGAGCGCTCCAAGTGCACGAGAGCAGGGAACAACTTTTCTTCTCAAGTGAGTGTGTATTTGCCTAATACACCCACCGAGGTCTTCTTTTATTTGTTCCCGGATTGCCCGAACTTTCCTATTAAGTAGCTCAAGGCAACCACACAACCAAAATCACAATCAAAAAAAAAATTTTTGTTCGGGTACTTCTGATACACCCGATCTAGAATCCAAAGTTGATCACAAATTTCCGGGTCAAAATGGGCTCCTATGATCCTAATAAGCACGCCTAAGGGATATTTTCCGTTTCCCAAAGTGCCACAGAAGGTTTCCTCAAGTTTCTAACAAGGAGGGTTGTTAGGAGGTTTAAGTCACTTCGGAGAGTTACTTCGGAGGTTTGTTAAGACACTTAGCCTACTCCGGAGGGTTACTTCGGAGGGTACCTTAGTCACCCAAGAGACTTCGGAGGGTCCCCCTTAACTCACTAAGGAGGGTCAATAAGAGGCTTAATGTGCTCCGGAGGGTTACTTCGGAGGGTTCTTCCAAAATTTTCAAATTTTTGAAAATGGCCTTCAACTAGCTTAAGAAAGCGTCAAAACAAGCTAAATTCCCTACGGGGTGTTGTTTTTAACTTCTTTGGGAGGTCTCGTGGGAAATCTCCACTAGGGAGGGTTGCTAAAGGGCTTAAGTCATTCCGGAGGGTTACTCCGGAGGGTTCCGCAAAATCAGAAAAAAAGGGTTAATTTAGCGCAAAAAAGCCTCTGAATGCAGTGCAACTTGCTTAAGACCAGGTTGGTTGACACGGTCAACCTTCCCAGCAGGATAAAAAGGTGTTTTGATAAAATTTTCTGCCGCTCGGAGGGTTACCTATAATTTGGACCCTCCGAACCAACAAATTCTAAAAAAATTTTCTTTTCCGAGATTATCAACCCAAAAACGGTTGCGGTCCGGTAAAGTGGTCCAAAACGTCGACTTATGGTACCAAAATTATCCCGATCGCTTGGCTAGTCTTTGAGAAATTGCCAAAAACGTGTTTGTCCAAATGGCCTTTTTTCACCACCTATATAGGTTCTGAGAAACTTTTTCCGCAATTCCTATTGAAAGTGCCTAAAATAGTTGAAACGAGCGTAGTAGCCCTGTACGGCACTGGAATTTTGCAAAAACTTGGACCAAAATTGGTTTGGATACAAAAACTTGGCCAATAACTATCAAATTTGGACCCTCTGGATCCTTCCTTTTCCAATCCTTAAGTCGTTAGCTCTATCTACGGAGCTAATCGGAGGGTTACTCAAGAATTTTTCTGGCAGCCGAGCACGTTATGCTAGCACGCTCCTAACGCAAAAAATTTTATTGCTCTAACTCTAAAAACTCAAAAACTCGATCCCCAAAAAAGATTGACAAAATTCAGAAAATTATCGAAATTTTGATCGAAAAATTTTGGTTTTTTCCAACTTTTACTGAGTCTTTTCTCACGCGGTTTCTTTAGTTAGGGGGATCGAACTACGTAGCTACTCCCTTTATAAAAGCTTTTTGCTGTTCGGAAATGCTCGGATATCCAAAAATTTGGGGTTCTTTAGTTTGGTCGAAAATCGATAATTTTCGACGAAATTTGGGTGTTTCTTGGGTCTAATTAGGAGATAAGTAATATGTAATTAGGATCATAACCTATTAGTAGTCGTCAATGAATAGTATTATACCCTCTTTTTCACCAAAACACCCGAATTAAGACCCTTAACTAGGAAATTTGCAATCGATGGAGGGTACAATCGGACCGCGCCAATCGTGCCCCCCACCACTTAAGTTTTGATGAAATAGTACCCGAACGATACCAAAATTGTTTCAACAATACCCAACAGTCGTTGTGAATGTTGTCACTGATGTCCTTGTTGAGTGTGGAACACGTCGGTCAGCTTGCCACTCTACCCTCCGGCCACCGGCAAAATCACCATTAACGTGCTAAAATACTCAAATTACACTCAAGCGAGGGTATCCAACCCTTCACACAATCTTTCTATCAGAAATGATATAAATCAATCTGAAACAACAACAAATGGGAAGGTCAGATCACATCTCGTCCGGAAATAACAAATAAACTGTCACTTTATGTTTTTTACTGTTTTTGGTCTTTTTTGGATATTTTACTGTTTTTTTTGTACTTTTTTGTTTTCAAATAAATTTGTTTTTGGCTTTTTCTTTGTTATACAACATTTTTGTTTTGTTTTACGCTCTCCCTTTAATTGTTTTTGGTCCCGGGACCTTGGGACAAGCGGACTCATGACTTCCCACCTAACCCTCCGGCCCCCGGAATTTTCGGTGTTAACTAAGTTAAAAAGCTAAATAGTACTAGACGGAGGGTACGCACCTTCCCCCTAGTACAATAACGGTCATTAAGGCCTCTAACTCGGGCATACGCCCGGAGCGGAGGGTTCGTCGCTGAAACGCTTGCTGATCATGATGGTCTTATGCCTTTGACAGGCCCACCCAGGAGCGCCATAAAAACGTCTATGTAACATTCGCCCAAATACTACCCAGCGACGGAGCGTAGAAAAAGTACCTATTAACGACTGGCAGGCGTCGGTTACCTTAATTCTATTCGTTTTTCACCGTCTCGACCTTGCCAGTTGATTTTCTGGTCTGGTTAGGGCTAAGTAAAAAGTTACTATTTTTAGGCCATCAGTCAAACGACTTTTGATCAGCTTTCGTTTACATGCCAACACAACCTCATAGCTGAGTCTCGGATCTTCAGACTACGTGATTGCTATTAAAACACGGCTCGAATACCCTATTTTAATATGTTTTTGTGTGACAGTTCTATATTAAATGCATTGGAGATGGATTGACCCTTTCCTCTTTCTAGCTACTCATATTCTAAAATATCAGATAATACCGGTGTTAATTCATGATTTCACGACATCCAAGTAGCTACAAAGTCAGTTTTATATAATCCCTTCACATACAACAGTCTCTGGGCTGCCAAGCCTCCGCTCCCGTGTTCTTCCCGAGATAACGCTGTTATCTCTCCCAATTTGTGGCACGGGAGGGTTCTGTGGAATATTCCTTCCCCACTGAAGCTTCCCTTTCCACTACTTCTCACTGCTAAGGTTCTTATCGTGTGCTATTGCCACGATGAGAGGCTTCGTTTCTCTTGTTCTTTCGTGCGAATGTTTTCTGCTATCTCCGTCGTTGTTGTTCTGTTTTTTCGTTCCTTTTCGTCAAAATGGCCGTCTTTTTGTATTTCTCAGAAATATTCACTCTTCAATCGAAATTTTAAAAACAAAAATTCCAGAATATTCCTACCCTCCTTCGCAGTACTTTGTCGTTACTAAGGCCTTTAGTCGTTTTTTTCTGTCCCGCCGGAAGGTCGCGCTGTGCCAATCTGGCAGAATGGTACATGTGGTGATGTTTTAGCTATTTTGGAAAGGTTTTCATTAAGGGTAGCTCTCTTTTCAAATTCGTTTTCCATGTATTTATCGCATGCTGATGGTGTTCCAATAACCGATCCAAGGACTCTAAAACCGTGTACCATTGTAATATTTATGCCTTCGAACTTTTTTTATGGCGCTGTCACGACGGTTTTCTTTTAAAACGAGTTACAATTCGGAATGTCCTTCCAACAATAACACGGTCGTAAATCCAATTCGTATCGTAGGTCTGTTTTCTATTACCGAAAATCGTTCTTTTGATTTTCGCGCCTTTTCTGTTTCCGCGAAAATAAAAATGGTCACGTGTCTTTATAATCGAACTTTTAAAATTTCGCAAGTCAGTCAAAACCGACCTCTCGTAATTCGATCAGTTTATCAAATAAGACCGTTAATCCACAGAAACAGAAAATCCTCCCACTAAACTTTTCCCAAAAACAATCGATTTTTTCATGCATTTTGACCGCCATTTTGATCGAATGTCACAACTACCAAAATAACCACCCCCCCCCCCCCCCCACTCAAGATAGAAATTGGTATGCCCCCATGGCTAGGTATCTAAATACCTGAAACACGCGAACTTCATTTAAAAAAAAGGGTTGGGACCTCAAGTAATAACTAATATTTTTTATTGGACAGTGAAAATTTCTACTATTTTTACTAAAAGACTTCAATTACCTGTTTATACAATGTGTTAAACAAAAATAATAAATTATTCAAAATATCAACTGAAATAAACTACAAGTAAGGAAATTTTGTTAATAACGATTCACTTCTTGTTCATCAGGAAACAGCACATGTGCATGAGGGACATAAGCAGCATATGAGGTATGAGCAAGGGTCACATATATCGAAGTTCTCAGTTTTCTTGAAGAACAAGGATGTAACATTCGTCCGGAAGTACATAACTACGGGAAAAAAAATAGGTCTCAAAAGTTGGCTATCGTCTAAACACAGCTTCACACGCTTTTAACCGTCTCTACCAAAGCCAGTACAATGTGGGGTCCATTATCATCGGGTTGACAAAGTTGTTAGTAATTAAGACTATCGGCCATATCGCGCAAATTAACTTAGTTATATGCAAAAACTTTGAGCTAATGGCTGGGTCTCAGTATCCCTAGACCACGAGGTCACTCCTTAAAACAGGGCTACTAATTATTATAATATAGCTATTGTTTTTGTTCAGTAGATAAAAATCATCGTATCCATCGGAAATAGATCAACCCTTGCCCTCAATTTATAGCTTCTCATATTCTGAAAAATAGATTAGATATTAATTAAATTTAACTTAAGACATTTTTCGAAGCAAAAAAATTTTTGAAACTCAGTTTCAGTCTCTTTTAAAGACCCTTCCCGATTTTGAGTCCAGTCGAAGAGCGGTCTTGTTGTGGTCTAGGATGGGTAGTAAAATCTCCCCAATAACCCTACGAACGCTCGGGAACAGCTCCGTAACGATTGCAGCTGTACAATTCGGATAGTCTCGATTGTAACTTCAATATAGTCTAGAAGAAAAATTATTCAAATGTGAAATCGAAAGTTTTTGGAACTATGTCTATCGTCAGGCTAATACAATTGATTAAATTCAATTTACAGGCGTTAAAACATCATAAAAGACCATTTTGTGTTTCTAAACAAAAACAAAATCTGTCCAACAATCAAATTCTGGTATTATTACCTACAAATTTCGTAATCTTTAGTTTTCCTTAAAACTCTGAGATTTTTAATCTTACTTAGCGTTTCCTTATACTAAATTTTCGATAATACAAGTTTTCGATTGACATGTTCGATATTTTAGGTCAAAAACGTTTTTGAATTAAAATCTAAGTGTTAGCTCTCTACTTTTGAATTCATCCCGCGTGTTGAGCCCGAGGTCACTCCTTAAAACAGGGCTACTAATTATTATAATATAGCTATTGTTTTTGTTCAGTAGATAAAAATCATCGTATCCATCGGAAATAGATCAACCCTTGCCCTCAATTTATAGCTTCTCATATTCTGAAAAATAGATTAGATATTAATTAAATTTAACTTAAGACATTTTTCGAAGCAAAAAAAGTTTTGAAACTCAGTTTCAGTCTCTTTTAAAGACCCTTCCCGATTTTTGAGTCCAGTCGAAGAGCGGTCTTGTTGTGGTCTAGGATGGGTATTAAAATCTTCCCAATAACCCTACGAATTCTCGGGAACAGCTCCGTAACGATTGCAGCTGTACAATCGTTACAATTCGATAGTCTCGATTGTAACTTCAATATAGTCTAGAAGAAAAATTATTAAAACGTGAAATCGAAAGTTTTCGGAATTATGTCTATCGTCAGGCTAAAAAAACTGATAAAAATTGAATTACAGGCGTTAAAACACCATAAAAGACCATTTTGTGGTTCTAAACAAAAAGAAAATCTGTCCATCAATCAATATCTGGTATTATTAACTACGAATTTCGTAATCTTTAGTTTTCCTTAAAACTCTGAGATTTTTAATCTTACTTAGCGTTTCCTTATACTAAATTTTCGATAATACAAATTTTCGATTGACATGTTCGATATTTTAGGCCAAAAACGTTTTTTTAAATATAATCTACGTGTTAGCTCTCTGCTTCTGAATTCAACCCGCGTGTTGAGCCCTGGCCTCAGTTTCCTAATATGCAGCGCTTCCCAGGTTAGGAGTTTCATTGCGTTTTTTGCATGATCTCCTATCTCCCAACTCAATTGTGCAGTGGTCGCTTCCTCCTCACACTGACGTGTGTGAATGCCAACAGGCGAGTTCTCTGTTTTGTGTTTCTCAATCCTTGTGGCCAAATGTCGAACAGTTGATCCAACATAGGTGGAATGACATCCACAATAAGACAGTTTGTAGACAACAAAAAAATTCAGATCACGGGAGAAAGACGATTAAGTGAGGGAAGAGCAGTTTTCAATTTCCCGGTCTAAAAATTAATTTGTGAGTTGGTGATGATGCACAACTTGTTTGCAAATAATTACTTTGATTTTGTCGATTTTGAAGCATGAGCATTGGGTGTTTCTCGTCTCGCTTGTCATCGGTTTCCCGGGTTTCTGTCTTGGTTGGTTTTTATTTTGCTTCTAGAATTCTGTTTAGTGTTTACGACTCGATTTTGAATGACCACTCCTCTGGATTTTGATTTTCCTTCAATTGCTTTCAATTGATCAGCATTGCTTTATGGTAAAGTTTCCATGTAGACGTTCTCCTAAAAATCCTGTGCACCGTACATTCTACTATATTTCTCTTGTAATGCAATGGTGCGCAGTTTCTGAAGTTTAGAAGCGTGCCAGTATCCATTAGTTTTTGGTACCATCGACATTTAACTTGCCTGTTTCCATCTAAATTGATATTAATGTCTAGAAAAGCCAATGCACCGCTTTCATTTGGTGTTTCAAGCGTGAATTGTAAGTTAGGGTGCAACTTGTTGGCAGCATGCAATATCACGCTCGGTTCGCCTTTGACAGTTCGTACAATATCGTCTATATATCGTAGGAAAAGCTCCACATCTGTCATCGTCAGCTCACATTCACGCCTTTTGCACAACTTGCAGAGCCAAATTTTTTTGTGTTATGCTTTTATAAATTCTATCACAATCTTCATGATACCAATTCAAACAATCCGCACATTCCACTGCCTTGGTTTCAAAAACCCACTTCTATTGCATTTTGGGCATTTTCTGTTCATGTCCTTTAGGATATCACTCTTTTGAGGGATATCCATAGCCAAAAATTTTTCATAGTCTTTCAACCAAAGGTTTGCCAGATGGTGGTATTCTGTACGCTTATTCTTCACTGCCGAGAATCGTTGTCGTTCTTGTTAGCGAAAATTAGTCTTCTGATTTCGCGCTTTTTCTGTTACTGCAAAATTTCAAAGTCGTGACTGGTCTTTATTTTCAGACGAATTTTTAAAAGTTATTTTGTCACTGCAACCTGACCCTGACCTCTCCCAATTTGTTAAAATGAACAATTATCACTGTTTATTTGTCGAAACTGCCATTTTTTTAAATCGGCAGGTGTTAAAAAAAATTCGTTGTTGCCATGCAATTTGGACGCCATTCTGGTCGAACGTCACAGGAATTTAAGGCAGACTTTGTCGATTCTAATGGACCAAAAAAACCAATGTTAGTCTTACGCGTAATGAAATTTGCCAGTGGAACAATTCTGAAGAAATAGTTTGAGTGATTTCACGAGGCATGGTTCGGCAGCACCTTCATCTTGCCTCTCTGTTTCGACAAAACGACGTATGAAGACTCAAGCTCATGCTTTTGGACAAATCCTTTTCTAGGATTGATTCTCTCGCGTTCGTGTTATCTCGTGATACCTTGCCTGCCCTCTTCCAGCCAGTTGTCACTGCGTTTCGATTGGCAAATAGGGGTCTTTTGAAGACTGTCGGTCGATTTTTGCCTTGAACGGTCAATATCCTTTCACGTGTTCCCTCAAAAGATTTTTGGCTAACGTGTATAGTCAAGGCGTCAATGCTGCCCAGAACCATGGAAAAATTCTCATGTGACTCCAAATGCGTTTTACTTCAGTGGGTTTCGCTAAAGTTTTACAAGCTGTCTCAAATAACGCCAGCCTTCTGCTATAATCGATTGGATGGATCGAATCTTTCGTTGGTGGTTATGAGTCTCGGTATTTTACGATATTCTCCTCAACTTGTTGCAGTGCTGACATAGAGATCGCAACAATTCTCTTGACATTCTGTTGATAACTCTGCATTACAATGGATTTGATCTCTTCTATTTCTCAAAACAAGCACCCTTTATTTTTATCAGGTTACCAGAAAATCTGAGCCGGGCAGTTGTAAGGACGATCCCCAGGCGGTAAGCTGGTGCTCCTTATGTTCCGCTCGCCAGACGTTTCAAGTAACAGTTCAAGCTCCATCCTTACTGCGTAGACCGAGTTTGTTTCGTCCACGGCAGAACCATCTTTGGGCACCCTCCCGCTGCTGCTCCGCTTCTCCAAATCGCTTGTGTTCTCTCTATCCGTAACTCAAGAGTCCTGCTCCCAACTTTCAGCTCAAGTCGTCTACCTTCGTAGCGGATACTGCTCCCTACATTTTCTTTAACATGCGAGTGATGTTACGTCCACGCCAAACGTACGCTAGTATCTGTATATCACTCTTGTCCTTCTCTGCGGTATCACTAAACCACACAACTAGGTATCCACCAGAGCTATCCATCAAGAACGGACTTTGTTTCTAGTCAGAGTCTTCTCCAAAAGATCTTCGTTGATTTGTGTTCCAATCTGTTGATTTGACGCGAGACCTACACCGTGCTCACGTCGACTTCCCACGTTTGCCCTATCGTACTATCGCCTCATTATTCAAGAACGGGTTGTATGAGATGCCCATTATACCTGACAGAATCTGATACTCCCGTCTCTTTGATAGTTGTGAGTAATCCTCGGTTTTCAGGAGCGGGCGAAGAACACAAAGAACGCTGTCATTTTCCTCGCTAAAGAAACATCTGATCTCATCGATCTTTGCATGGTTTTCTAGAGACTCTCTAGTCTGATCGTCATTCTCAATTCCCACGCTCTGGTACACACCCAAGTTGATGCTCGGGACTCATAAGTCTGAGGCCTTCCCCTTCATAGCGTTCTGATGGTCTGATGACATGTCATAATAACAGGATCCGGAAACGCGGACGTTATCCACCTGAAGAAACACGTTGAACCTTTCCTCCTTGCTAGACTTCTTCCGGAGTCATCGCAAGCTATGTGTAAGACCAACATCTTTTAGTGTTTCAAGCCCTTGTCTCTCGGTTTCACAATGCCATGTCATGTGAGGTCCTTCAGAGTCATTCCCGCCAGGCACCAAGCAAATAAAGTGTCCATCAGTCCTGGCAAAAGGATTTGAAACCACTACATTAGCGGTCGATGAGGTTCTCTTTTAATTTTCGAAATAACCTGGCAGTAGTTTCTCCTAAGTTCTGGCCAGCTGGCTCTCCTGCCCCAGCTTGTTTATGCCTGCCTTCTGTTGCGTTGACCAGATTCTCTTTGTCTCTGCGATGCCCTTGTCCAGACGCTTCAGACAATTCTCTAAGTTATCGTGTCCTGAGCTATCCACCAAGAACAGACTGTGTTTTTTGTCAGATCTTTGGTGATCCAGTCCAAAGGATCTCCAATGATCTGTGTTCCAATCTGTCGAGACCAACTCTGTGCTCACATCGATCACTTGCTCTAGTCTTGAGGTCGATTCATTTTCCAGCGTAACACCCTTCAGTTTTCTTGAAGTAGAGTTACCCCTGTTTTCCGCGGTCTTCAAACTACCCAGTATCATTGAGTGTAGTTCTGTCGAGTTCTTCTTTGACACTGCATCCGTTGACGGGCTGTTTTAACCCGCCCCCCGTTTCCTGTTCCTGGAACTCGGCTCTCTAGGCCAAGGCATAGACTTCACAACCACCGAGCGTGCATCGTCCTTCAGATCTTCTCGCAACGACTCTTTTGCACCCCTTTTCCTCTCTCAAGCCCCCTTAGCCCCTTTAGCCCTAAGTATATAAATATGTTTTTTGGCTATTAGTATTTTGACTCTCAATGGAAGATTTAGTCCTAATATTTTCACTTTTGCGTTTTTTTTTTAGAGTAGAGCCATCCTTATAGGATTTAGGTGCAGTATTTGGTCTGGTCTTCCGGATGTGAACCATCTTGTTGAGTAGTTATTCTCTTGAAGTTTTGTCTAGTCCAGTCCTCATCAAAATATGAAATTTTCAGAAATTAATTTTGAAAAAAAATTAACGTTTTGTTTTATGGAAAAATACTTACCATACAAATTTCATATATGGAAAAATGCTTACTATAGAGATTTCATACAATCTGTACGTATGCAATAGTATGAAATTGTATGGTGAGACCTTTCGCAAATATGGAAATTGTATGATAAGAAGTTTTGGTCAACCCGGGCGTGTACCGCTAATCTTAAATTTTCAAAAAATTTGTTCAAAATTGGCCATACAAAATTGAACACTGCATTGAGATATCATGATACTACACACAAAGTGGTCTATTTTTTGAGTTTTTTAATATCAGAAAAGCATATCTTAAGTTGAACGGATTGTTATTGTTGTTTTATTTTTCTGAGAAATACACTACAAAAATGATGATTTTTGGTGTTCATGCTGGTCAAGCGCTCGTCATGTCTTATGTCAGATTCTGATATCTAAAAATTGAAAAAAGAGATATAAATATTTTGACGCTGTAAGAAATAAATTTTATCCTATTGGTATGACGCTGTGAATTTCCCGAAGACCCTATAATGTCGAGGAACATTTTTTTTTGAATATAAGTAGAAAAAATTACTTATCTGTTAGATTGGTATGAAATGTTTCCTTCTACACGCTATTCAATTTTGTAAGTTGGTGTAAATAGCGGCCAGCAACGTTTTGATAGGACCAAAATTTGTATCATTTTATTTTAGAACGAATTTGGATTCGCATCAAATAGCACAAAATAGATCGCTCAAAAAAAAACTTAGCGTTGTTTACGACCACATCAGTTGTTATTAAAATGCTTAAAATTGATACATGGCTGAACATTTTTTTTGTTTTCCTGATGATTTTAACAAGGAAGGCAAAATTTCTATTAAAATAGAAAACTTCTTTCACTCATTTGGAAGAACAATTGAAGATCTCTATTATTTAAAAATCAAAGTGAGAAAAACTCCACGCAGTTTTTGTTTTCCGCCGAAAAAATTGTCGTAAATTAATACCAGACTTTGAAGCCCTGAAACTGTCCTTGTACTTTTTCAAAGTCTGTATCGGCGACAAATCTTTGATGAAAGCATAAAAAAACTGACAGTTGAGAAAAAACATATGCTTTTGTTGAAATGATTGACGTCAAGTTACTTAGCTGAAGTTTTTTATATTTGAAAACTGAGTTTACTGGTCATTTACTTCAACTTTTTGTTTTTATTTACAAGCCCTACTTGAGTTTTGATTGTCTACAAAATGAATTTTACTCGTGAGTATAATTTTGTATATACAATCATGGTTTTTTTAAGTATCAGCCTTATAATTATACTACGGTGGCTGCCTCGAATATTTTCAATTCATTTCGTGATTGCCTAAATAAAGGAGAGGATACTTATTGCAGGAGCCTACTAAAGGGCAGAGGTGCCTTGATGTTTTTCTAACTCTCAGCGAATGCCCATACATAATTGATTTGAGGGAAAGTGTGATGGCGAAAAACTTCTTGTCAGTTGTTTACACAAATTGCCTGATTTTTTTTTTGATATTTTGGTACTTGCTTGATATTTTGATATTTTTTGATATTGAAAATTACCAGATATTTGATGTTTTTTGATTATGGAGTTTTTGACATTTTTTTGTTTTTCGTTTGTTTTTTGGAGTGCATGGAAAATCATTTTGCCCGACCAGTTTTCCTTGATGCAAATCTCTAATTGAACAAACTTTGATCTTCGAGGGATTGAAGACTCATTCGTTGTTCATTTCTCTTTTGTTGAGCAAACATTTTTTGAGATCTGCTGTTTTCTTCAAGCTCTCACCATTTTTATTTTGCAGATGTGACAGCATTCATAGTAGTAGTATTTCTGGTCTATGCCCAACTAGATGCAAAAACTGCCAATTCTGGATGTCCAAGGGAAGACTTTGAAGTGGTCCCTGGAGCTGACCCGGACAAGTGTTTCTTCATTGACATCGAGAGTGGGCCGGTCGATCATGGAGACGCTAAGAGTCATTGTCATATGCTGTTCATGTTTCTGGGAAGAGGCATAGGAGGCGTTTTTCTTCCCTCACCTCAATCCAAACACGAGATCGAGGCAAGTCCTTTCTTTTCTTTTTGATTTGCCATTATTTAAAATCATCAATCAAGCCTTACAATATCTAAATTCAACGTTGAAGTTTTAATTTGTAAGACTTCCGTTTAACCACATCCAACGCCTTTTTGTGCACCTTTTTCAAAAAAAAACTTTTCAAATTTGTCAAAGAATAAAATGTTTAGCTGATCTGCAATAATTTGAGATCTTGGTTTTTGAAAACATACTTAACTTTTGCTCCGCAAAAGTAAGAACAACACTTTTGCGTCAAGCCAACTTGGATTTCGCGAAAAAAAATTATAACTTTTTTCAATTTTGGCGGATAGAAGCGTTTAGAACAAATAATATTCAAGAAATAAAATTTAGACGATCAAACCAAAAAGGTGAAGGGATAATAAAAAATATGTTTTTGAGGCCATTGGGAAGTGGGCTGTGGAGAAGGGTTTGCCCTCTGAGGGTATTGAAGGGTTCTGGACACTTTGGGAGAGATTTGAAGAGGCGCCTGCTGAAGATGGAATCGTGAGTGAATCTGCTCAATTGGTGAGAAGCAATCGCAGTCTCTTCATAGAGGATCGCATTTATAATAAACAGGGGCGTGTTTTACATTGCAAATTATAAGTAGAAAAAACACTGATTATGAGATACAGATAGAACAAAAAACAAAAGTTAAGTTTGCTTGGAGATTTTTGTTCCGAGATTTTTATAAAATGCTTCTCGAAAAAAAACTTGAAGGTTTATGCAACTCCCAGAAACTTTTCAAAAAAATCCGCAACATTTTTATTTAAAAAACAGAGTTATTGTCACTTGAAAAGCTACCTTTCTAAACGAAACAGTCTTCACGCCTCTAATCTTCGCTCTTAAGGCTCCCAAATCAATTTGGAGAAGCGAAAATCAACCTGGGAACCGGGTGGTTCAAGACGAGCAGTGCACAGCTCAGAAGAGACCCGGCGAAATTGAAGTGTTCAAAGGAATAGATGACTATGCGTGCAAGGGATTCCAGTTACATTACACAGTTTGTGAATGGCGATTCTGGTTATGAATTTTTTCTAGAAAAACCTAGAAAATTTCAGTACGACGAAAAATGAGAAGGAAACGACACATATCAATGGTTATTGCATGTGAACAAAATATTTTGTATTGATTATGCTGATATCGGTTGAGGTTACAACTACAGTTTATCAAAGTACTGTATAAAGATTTTTGGTTACCATCAATTTTCAAAGAATTGATAAACTGCATCAAATCATGAAGCATTCTAAAAAAATTATTTTAAATTTATTTGATATTTCATTAGGGTTTTATCATTTTTCTCTCGTCACTAATAGTTTTTCTCAATTCAACCTATGCCATACGACTCTCAAAACTGATTTATAAATTGAAACTGATAACAACCTATGCAACGCCAAATAAATGTCTCTAGCTTTAAATAACTTTTTTCAAATGAGCAACTAACTTGATCTCAAATGGGGTTGAAATTTATCTGATGTTTGACCGAATATTTTTTTGGCCCAACAGATAGTTTGATTCCAGTTTTTGAATCCAATACACCCTTCCTGAGGTCGAGAAACTTTTTCTATAAGTCTGAACAAATATAGCAGGTTCCTTGAGGCGTACTGCTGCCATCTGTTCCTATGTTAAATGGCAAAAATCCAATTCGAAGTTGTGTGCTCCTCATTGAATGATGACTAATGAAAAACGGGATTACAAACGGATACAAATTGTAATGCGGAAAACATAAAAAGGACTTCTTATGAAATCCTCGACAAGAGTTCATTTCGATGACTTGGATTCCTCTGGCAAAAGCTTATTTGTGCATCTCTCTACGCTTTTGCATAGCTGGGAAATTTTATCATTTCAGCCTGTGGGAGAGGTGGTTTTCACCGTGATTGAGGTATTAAAAAACACTTTAAAACATCAGTTTATTTCCTTTCAATTTGAGCACCAGTAAAATGATTAGTATAACTTGTAGAAACCCAGTTGGCATAGAATTAAACGTGTGGAGCACCGGGTCAAACAAGAGGAGGGAAATAGTCTCATAGGGAGAGCTCACGGAAGATGTTCATATACGTTGATGGAAAGGTTGCGGCTGTATGACATGATGTAAAAGCCTAAGTCACTCACATCATGAGAGCAGTATTACTACACACATGATCTGAGTGACTTAGACTACATCATGTCAAACAGCTGCAACCTTTCCATCAACATATATGAACATCTTCTGTGAGCTCTCCCTATCAGACTATTTCCCTCCTCTTGTTTGACCCCGTGCTCAACATGTTTAATTCTATGCCAACTGGGTTTCTACCAGTTATACTAATCTTCACTTAAAAAGGAAAGTCTTTTTTCAGTTAAAATACATCATTAGCAACTTTTGTATTCAAGTCATACTAATACGCAAGCTCTGGGAAAAACCACCGTGACCGACGCCATACAAAAAATTTGGGCCATCAGATCATTTGAAAAGTGTTAAATGCTGACCGGCGCAACTGAAAACAACACACCGCAACAAGCGCCACTGTACAAAAGCGGTCAAAAGAGCGTAACGACAGTCTTTTCTTCGGTAGTGGTGTCAGTATTCTTAAGTCGCGGCTTCAGTCTTAAGTCGCGGCTTCAGTCTTAAGTCGCGCCGTCAGTCTTTTCTTAAGTCGTGTCACTAAAGACTTTTCTTCAGTCGCGCCGCTAAAATCTTTTCTTGAGTCGCGCCATCATTCGCGTAAGTCTAGTAGGTCGGGCCATCGTGCCGTCATTCGCGACGCTAGAGTATTTTCTTAAGTCGCGCCATCAGATTCTTCCAGTTAAAAAAGTGTAAGCTTCGAAAGTCGGAGTCAAAAATAGCATATTTTCAAACGCGTTTTTCTCAATTTGGGCGAAGCTTAGCTGAAACAATATGAGAACAAAACTTGTTTGAAAATGAAGCAGAAAAAACATGAAACGTTTTGTTTTGCATAAATCGGATCAGTTTGGGTTTTAATACTCAATCAAAGACTGATCAGTTTTAATCAATCAAAAAAAATTTAGCTCGACAAAAAATAAATTCGGTGTAACCTCCATAACGTTTGAAAATTTGCGCAAACGTTCAAAAATAGTTTGTGGATGAAAAGCTCCCGTTTAAATGCGAAAACAATTTTATAGCTGGGGCTCATATCCCCAGACAACGTGATTATTAATAAAAACACGGCTAGAAAGCCACAATTATGTATGTCTTAGTGACAACCATATAATAAATACATTATAGATTGATTGACTCTTTCCTCGACTCTAACTTCTCATGCTCTGAAAAACCAAATTAAAATTGGAGTAAATTAATTACGTTCAGGACATTACAGCAGCTAAAATTTATTGTTAATGTCTCTAGCAGTCTCTGAGCACCGAGCATCTGATTCCGCACTCTCCCGGAGATAACGTCATAATCTCTATAATTTTGTGGTACGGGAGGATTCGGATCCGTCCCGGATCTCGCAGTGGAGCTTCCGTCTATACGATCTTCTTTCGATAAGCACCTTATCGTGTCTTGCTTTCACGATAAGAGGCTTCGTTTTCTCTTCTTTTCCAAGTAATTTCCGTCATGCAATTCGGCTGTGTTCCGGTTGTTGTGTTCTTTTGTCTATTTTTGGTTAAATTGGCCGTTTTTTGCCTTTCTTAAAAATGTTCTTGTCCAAATCGATTTTTGAAAATTTAAAATCTTAGAACCTTCTTAGAATCTTTTTCATCATAATTCCGGTACTAACGCTTTTAACGCTGTCTAGTACGTGCTTCAGAAGATTCGACTATGCCAATCCAAGGGAATGGCACATACTCCCCGGACAGTCCCCTCTATGTCCCCATATCTTTTTGTGGTGATCCATCGTTCTATAATAAGTTTACAAAACGCCTCAGAAACTGAAACTTGTCCTCGTCACCTCAAACCACCGCTTGTCTCAAATAGCATCATACTACATCTCGCTGCCTATTAGCATTTTCACAAAAGATGCACCATGGGGAGTGTCCTAGATAAAATTTCTCCTCTGGCTACTTACGTCATTCCATCATAAAAATTCTCCCGCTCTTACTTGTCTAAAGAAATTTTTTTGACGTGGCGCGGCCACCACTCATTGAAATTAACTAAGAGTTACTCACAAAGTGTAATCGTTTCCTCGTGCTGTTGCCCTAAATCTTAAAAATAGGAAACTCTGTGGCTAGTAAAGGTAATGAGGTACCCACCATTCCCGAGCGAGCGTACCCAAACCTTACCAGGTGGCCACAAAAAAGAGATGTGTCCTATGGAGTTTAAAAATTTTCAGTCAGGCTTAAATAAATTGATATACTCAGTTGAAGGCTTGCATAAATCAGAAGTAATAAACTAACATTTTCCTTGCAATTCAACAATCTTAAATTAAAAAATATCAACAATTTCAACATCTGGTCTGACCAGATTCTTACGATTTGAAATTTTTAGAGTTTTCAATTCATCAACCTTAGTTGGCTTGGTTAAGTTTTCGCGCACAATGACAAAAGAATTTTTCATTCATCCCCATTTTGTTTCGTTTTGCCTTCAACTCCTATTCCATGGCTTCATCTTCCTCTTCGCTTATCTCACTGTCTTCCAGTACCTTCTGCAGCATCTCGACAGAGTTGCGGGCCGTGCCCCTTCTTTCTTGCTCCAGCAGTCTCTGGTTGCAGCAGGGCAGGATATCTTCGTTCACTATCTGCTCCCGGTTCCGGCAGAAACTGTGGTGTAAGCACAGGTTTACGTTTAGCTCCAGGTCAGCTTGTAAGACCTCCCTTTTTCTCGCTTTCTGTCGTGCAAGACACTTCATTTTTTGCTTCACTGCTGTTCTGACAGCGTTTCTGTGCGTCAGGAACACTCTTTTATAGGCACCCGGTCCTCTATACAGGTGGAAGGATTGATAGGCCTCCGTATTTCTAGGCATATAACGCTTCGCGTGTTCATATATCCGCAACGTAATCACGCCACGGAACCAAGGCATTAACTTCTCCCTTGCCTGTACTTGTTCGATGGCTTTGGTTAATCTCAGGGTTTGGCAGGTGGTCTTAAACAGATCCACTTTTCTGCTGAGACTCACTTTGCTCATCTGCTCATGTGTCGGTACTGCCATCTCCTGCTCGTTTGTTCCTGCATTAGCTTCATGCCACTTCACTGTAAACATGGCAATGACCACCAATTTAGACTTATTTTGGGCCTGATGGGGTAAATCTATGAAGAACATTCCACACTCCAGCATCCCACACTAACACAAAGTTTGCTCTCTTGGGGGGCCAAAACGTCTACGCCAGGCAGTGACTCGGATACTCCCCGTGAGTCAACAGGATGTTTCTCCAGGCCCGGTAACTCGATACTATCAGCAGTGGCTCTATTTCCATCATGATTTTATGCGTTTCGTCTTTCTCGTCAACCGTGAGTAAATTGTTTGCCAACATTCAGCTCGTTTTATTCTTCTGAAAACCACTGACACTTTCATTGCCCGATTTCTTGAAATTTTCCCCTGCTATTTACTTCAACTAGTCTCTAGACCTCTCGAGGGATCTTGGACAAAATTTCAAGAAATCGGGCAATGAAAGTGTCAGTCGTTACCTTCTTCTGAAAACCACTGACACTTTCATTGCCTGATTTCTTGAAAATTTCCCCTGCTATTTACTTCAACTCGTCTCTAGACCTCTCGAGGGATCTTCGACAAAAGTCTTCAAACTTTTTTGACAGTCTTACGCACTTGGGCACCAATAACAGTTGATCGATCAACCTGCGCCTGGCATGCACTAACGCCATTTGTGTAGGATATTTGCTGTTGCAGTAAGGTGCCGAACTGGATCCCACCAGATACCTTGACTCAACTGTCTTGTGATACCCCTCGCTATATTTCAGGTTCATTTCATTTTCGAGAGCTTCTCGTTAGCTTCCAATTTTCCGTTCGGTCTGCAATGACCCCGGAATCATTTCCACGCTCAGGTTGGTCACCAACTCATGTGCCCTTCATCAGCCCCACATCGTCACTAGGCTAGTCTTCAGTGGACCATTCCACGAACTTCACTTAAAGTTCACTTGCTGTTCGAATTTGGGAACCGAGGGTTCGACCACTCTCTCCTCCAGAATCACACCCAACTGCAGTTATTCAGATGTTATCATCCCCGATTCTCGCACTCTCTCTACTCATAAAACGAGGAATATTGATTGTTCAAAGTCAAAATACGCGTCTCTATCCTCGTCATCGTTGAATTGGTTATAGGCCATTCCAAGCACACCTGACACATATTGGAAGGATTTCTGCCTCTCTAACAACGCATATTCTTTCAGGCGCCTGACTCTTTCTAGTGGTTCTCTAGTGACTTACAATTCTTTTTTGGAGCATCTCCTGATCTCTTCCATTTTCTGCTAGCTATCGAGGTCGTTCAGCTCATTTGCAGGATTTCGAAATGGTATGTCGTGGTGAAGCACCAACAAGGCCCTCAACAATATTTCTTCATGAACTTCACAAAGCAAAGCGCATCCTTCAGTTTCGACTACGCTATCGCGGAATCCTCTCTGGTGATCATCACTCTCAGAGCTTCAACCAGCTCCAATTGTTACTCCCTTTCCTTGGTTTCGATGGTGGCTTCAATCTCCTGCCTTCTTGTCCCGTAAGGCACCACACCAGCCTCACTTGCAGTTTTGAACTGACACATGGGTTGGCAAGATACTCCGTCACCGTCGAAGGTGTGTGCATTGTGTCGTCGAAATATTTCTGGTGGGCCGTTCTCCAGGAAATCTTGACAAGTTGTTCTAGGCCGTCCTCGTTTGCTTCAGATGACATCACGGTGCATACACTTTCCTTTTCAGTTTTGAACCCGTCTTTAACTCCTTCAGGTATTCCTGCATAGATTGCTTATCATGCCATGCCATCAAATGTCCTCTTGCTGAGTTCCTCGCCATCAGCATTTCCGCAAAGCCATGAGCAGGGTCACCAATGTGGACTTACTCCGGCGCGGTAATGCGGCTATACTCGACCACGTCGAGTTGTCCCCCCAATTTCATCTTCGCTATATTCGTCGGGAGAGATTGTAACCTTCCAGCCCCACCGGATCCACATTGGCTGATATTTTCCATTTCCAGTCTGGTGTCAGCCAGGGTTCTCTCGTTCTTCCGCAATTTTGACGCTGTAAATATCAGCCCTGCTAGCAATGATGGTGGTATGTGCTTCTCCTTTTCTCCGCCGCTATGTTTGGCACCATCACTTTGTCCGCTCTGGACCGGACAGGAACTTCCTACCAAGGACATCAGCACTGCGGCCGCTTTTGACTTTAAAACCTTAGGATCGGTCACCTTTTCCCTCACTCTGCTCTTCAGCTTCCTCAACATAGACTTGTATTTTCTCAGCCCTTTTTGGTTTTTTCACAGGCTGGTCTCGCTTAACCGGGCTCTCCTCGTATTCCAAGAGATCTCTTTCCAGGGCACTCAGGGCTCTCAGTGGGCTCCATAAATTTTCCCATTACTTTACGCATGGTGGGTTGATTCAATCGCACTCTCATCACGGATTGAGTGCTGTATCTCCGGATCAAGACCCAGGTGCTTTCCATGAAAGCTGCCCGAGTCCACACTTCTCCAGTCTTTCTCTCAAGCTCACTTGGATTTCGTTCCCACTCCTCCTCTGGCAACGTGTTCAGGAATGCCACTCGCATTGACCCATCAATCCTCCGCCTTCGAGGAGATTCGCAGAGAAGTTTGAGTATGTCTGTTTTTTAATGCGACTCTGTTAAGGACATTGATTCCACAGGAAACAGGCCAGCTGGGGGTTCTTTAGTGGGTTGCATGAATGACGACGGCGTCATAATCACTAATGTTTCATTCGCTACCCCCGCCTACCGTTTCATTAAAATCGTATTCCAAAAGATCTCTTTCCAGGGCACCCAGGGCAAATTCACTCATTTTATCACCCTTGCCCTCCATGGGATCATCATCTCCTTGTTTCTCTTTGTTCGGATCCTCATCTTTTTTTTTCGTCGTCTGTCTTGGGTCCCCAACCAGAGTGGCTTTGGCGCTCGTCAAATCCTGAGCCTGGCCGAGCAGGTATCTTCATTTCAACCGCTTGGAAGAACACTTCGTCATTAACGAGAAATTCTACAGGTTCCTCACCATGCGGCGCCACTTCATCTATTGTCAAATAGATGCCTCCCCTCAACTCTTTTCCCAATTCCATCATCACCATCGTCTCTCGCCTGAGCCACATCAGTCTAAATTGGTCGTTGGTCGGTGAGTACACATCGTTCTAGTGACCAGCAGACACCTCAGTTTTCCTCAATGGTATAGTTTCAATCTTCTTCCGACTCCATACATCAGGGAAGGTAAACTCAAAAAAGCAGCGTTCCAACTAATCAAGCGTGGCTCAATCCCCTTACCCCATTTCAACATTCTCTCTTCCAAGTGATGTGCGGCTCCAATATTCGGTGCAAGAGCAGAACTGGTTAGTTCCAATATCATCCTTCTGATCAGCGGACACTGAGGGCACCTATCAGGCAGTGGGGTTGAACCGGCCAACCACGCCTCCTGGCGTTCTTTCGCATGAGCATATGTCTCCGGCCAAGCCGAATTTTCACCGCGTCCTTCGTGCCCTTGACGACTGGTCGTAAATTCCAGAGCTTAGGATTGAACTGGTTGCTCAATAAATTCACCGCCCAATCGATTTTTGAAACTGTTGTTGAAATCTGTCAGCATCCAACCAGGCTCCGCTATCCTTCCAAAAAGTCTATCATCGCTCGCCAGTCTTCTCAGTTGCTGTTGTTCCACCCAATTCAGCATGAAACAATCCACCATTGACACAAGACTCACAAACAGCACCGAAGGTCTGTATGCCTTACCTGTATCTCTGGAAACGCGTGCGTTTCTGTCCGTCCGTAAGTCACTGTAACGAATTCTCTTAACCGAAAACTCAAAACCACCGGATTAATCGGCATAATGAGGGTCAAATCGGTTAAAAGGGGCATATCTACCTCTTTTCAGCTCCCTCTCCTCAGAGATATGCCTGTTATCCCCAGTTAGGCTCCTGTTTAGTTGCAGCAGATTTTGAAGGAGCGAGGTTCTTCAATCCTTCATCTTTCTGTTAGAGGCTGTCTCTATGTGCGCATCAAACTCTCTCCTCGATCCTTGCAACTGTTTCGGATACCTCAGCAGTACCAACAGGTCACCTAATCGACCGTACGTCATTACCATCAGCGTGGAGAGGCCATCCAACTGGAGGTCAATCAGTTCCTGGGTAAAGAGGACCACGGGTCCTTTCACGAAGCTTTCATGTCCAAAGATTACATAAGGTGCCAGCACAAGGCCGATGGAAAACTTTCTAATGTCTCTCACAAAGATGGCTATCAATTGTCTTAAAGCTCTGGGATAGCAACTGCTGAGGAACGAGGTTGATAACCCTACGCCCAATTTGCGAGCATTGCATCGGAACTCTCGTATTCGGCTCTCGTTGCCAGAACGATCGACTGGAACCGGTCCAGGGACATCGTGTTTATCTCTTGCATCAGTTGCAACATAGTTGCGCCCGCCTCCTCTCTGAAGTCTATGATCGTCTTTAAATACTGGTGAATTCCCTTATCACCGCTGGTTAAAATAGCCGTGGAGACACATACAGCCAGGTATTAGTGTGAGGCTTCGTCCTCAAGGCCATAGCCCTAAGGCCCTCTTTCGCGGAGGTCGCGTTCCTCCTCACTAAAACCCCCCCTTCGTTCCTCACGTAATCCGTCTCCTTGAACCATCTGTTTTGTTTACCAGCTGTTGCATTAACTCGTGCCTCATTAGCTCGGCCTCATCTTCAATAGTCAGCCAAAATGAGAGACGTCCCATCCCAGCCCTTCATCATCGCAAACACAAACTGCAGAGGTCGTCCTGCCGCAAGCAAAACGACCGCCGCAAGCAAGGCGACCTTCGCATACACAAACTACAGAGGCTCGGTAGTGAGGCGTAGCCAGTGGACAGTATGAAGACAACTTTAACCAGTTTAACCACTTGTCCCGCGACACAGCGTTGTATCGACTTCTCGGCATCCAACATGGAAAAGAGAAGTGTCATGATTGCCTCCAATGACCTCCTATGTTTGGGCACGACCCGTCAACCAGGTTATTAAACAATCCTCTGCTCTGCAACTAGTCATTTGATCCTGCTTTTATATACAATAACATGTGGGTCCTTGTTCACCACTCTGTACACACTTATCGCCATTGGGGCTGTGAGGAAGATCACGTCCGGCCAAAATAGGGAGCCGGGCGTACACAGGTAACCAGAGCTGGCCACCGTCAAGATCTTCCCCAATTTCTTTTACAGGGGATCATTCGACCCGAAGAGGCTGTCTCTTTTCTCATCCTATTCCACTGAATTCATCCGGTGGTAAACACGTGAATATTCACCCGCTTGCTGTCCCGGAGGCTTAGCAAACTGCGTGTAAATTTTGGTGATGTTTGTTGTTGGCTTGCTCTCTATCAGAAACTTTCCTCTCCAGCTCTGTGGCGCTCTTTTCCTCGCCTGGTGACGGTGGTTTTGTATCCCAATGTGTTATCCCTGGGCAAACCTTCCAAATCTACCAGCCTCAACGTAGTGGCGGAACTAACTGCAATTATTCTGCCAAGAGCCCATCCACTCCTGATATTCGGTATAATCCGGATGCCGTAGGATCGTATCCATGAAGCCATTTGCTCGCGTCCGCGGGACACGCCAGCGTGTTCATATTCAGTTTCATGTTTGCTTTGTATTGTCCTCGCGGCTGGGATCTGATATGTGCCAGAGAAATTCACTGGTGCTATCGGTATTAGAAATCGCTACAGGCTCTGCTTGCGAGTTTCCCTGAGCTGCTGGTGCTCTTGCAGACTGACTCGCGGCACTTTGGGTTGCCTAGGAAGCTATCTGTTGTTGACAATTTCTTGTCCCAAGTCAGTTCTCCAAAAATCGGCCTCTGGCAGCGGGGATGGTCCCCAATCTTTCTCTCACTTCCCAGCTGGAAGTGGGCTGGGTAGCTATTACTTCAGTCGCCAGAGGTTCCAGACGATTCGCTAATTTTTGAGCTTTACGAGTCCTTGGGGGTCCCAAAACGTCTACGCCAGGCAGTGACTCGGATACTCCCCGTGAGTCAACAGGATGTTTCTCCAGGCTCCGTAACTCGATACTATCAGCAGTGGCTCTATTTGCGTCATGATTTGATGCGTTTCGTCTTTCTCGTCAATCGCGAGTAAATTGTTTGCCAACATTCAGCTCGTTTTCTTCTTCTGAAAATCACTGACACTTTCATTGCCCGATTTCTTGAAATTTTCCCCTGCTATTTACTTCAACTCGTCTCTAGACCTCTCGAGGGATCTTCAACAAAATTCTTCAAACTTTTTTGACAGTCTTCTGCACTTGGGCACCAATAAGAGTTGATCGATCAACCTGCGCCTGGCATGCACTAACGCCATTTGTGTAGGATATTTGCTGTTGCAGTAAGGTGCCGAACTGGATCCCACCAGATACCTTGACTCAACTGTCTTGTGATACCCCTCGCTATATTTCAGGTTCATTTCATTTTCGAGAGCTTCTCGTTAGCTTCCAATTTTCCGTTCGGTCTGCAATGACCCCGGAACCATTTCCACGCTCAGGTTGGTCACCAACTCATGTGCCCTCTCGAAGCGTTCCATTGATTAGATTGAGCTTGTCATACAATAGAACCCCACTGCAGCTAGTAGGTTCACCTCAGTTAACCCGTGTCAATCTACAAGTAATTCAACCTCACTCCTGTCCGACATAGTCAATCTTCCGATTAGCTTCGCTAACTGGCAATGTTGTTCGGCGAGAGCTTCCAAACAGTAACCCGTTCCGCACACGTGCCCTTCCAGTCCACAACTAGGGGCCAGGCAGGTGCCTTTTTCCGTCCAATCACTAGGCAGGTTTCCCTCCGATGGTTCTGTGGATAATTTCTCACTCTGCTTCTTAATTTTCAAGGCCAACAAGTAGTGACTCACTGCCGAATCGTGCACGCTCTCATTGTTGCTCTCTTCTAGCTCCATATCAGCGGTGACATCCCATATCAGACCCTCGTTTGGATTTGGGCACCATGAAGGCTTCATCAGCCCCACATCGTCACTAGGCTAGTCTTCAGTGGACCGTTCCACGAACCTCACTTAAAGTTCACTTGCTGTTCAAATTTGGGAACCGAGGGTTCGACCACTCTCTCCTCCAGAATCACACCCAACTGCAGTTATTCAGATGTTATCATCCCCGATTCTCGCACTCTCTCTACTCATAAAACGAGGAATATTGATTGTTCAAAGTCAAAATACGCGTCTCTATCCTCGTCATCGATGAATTGGTTATAGGCGATTCCAAGCACACCTGACACATATTGGAAGGATTTCTGCCTCTCTAACAACGCATATTCTTTCAGCCGTCCTCGTTTGCTTCAGATGACATCACGGTGCATACACTTTCCTTTTCAGTTTTGAACCCGTCTTTAACTCCTTCAGGTATTCCTGCATAGATTGCTTATCATGCCATGCCATCAAATGTCCTCTTGCTGAGTTCCTCGCCATCAGCATTTCCGCAAAGCCATGGGCAGGGTCACCAATGTGGACTTACTCCGGCGCGGTAATGCGGCTATACTCGACCACGTCGAGTTGTCCCCCCAATTTCATCTTCGCTATATTCGTCGGGAGAGATTGAAACCTTCCAGCCCCACCGGATCCACATTGGCTGATATTTTCCATTTCCAGTCTGGTGTCAGCCAGGGTTCTCTCGTTCTTCCGCAATTTTGACGCTGTAGATATCAGCCCTGCTAGCAATGATGGTGGTATCTGCTTCTCCTTTTCTCCGCCGCTATGTTTGGCACCATCACTTTGTCCGCTCTGGACCGGACAGGAACTTCCTACCAAGGACATCAGCACTGCGGCCGCTTTTGACTTTAAAACCTTAGGATCGGTCACCTTTTCCCTCACTCTGCTCTTCAGCTTCCTCAACATAGACTTGTATTTTCTCAGCCCTTTTTGGTTTTTTCACAGGCTGGTCTCGCTTAACCGGGCTCTCCTCGTATTCCAAGAGATCTCTTTCCAGGGCACTCAGGGCTCTCAGTGGGCTCCATAAATTTTCCCATTACTTTACGCATGGTGGGTTGATTCAATCGCACTCTCATCACGGATTGAGTGCTGTATCTCCGGATCAAGACCCAGGTGCTTTCCATGAAAGCTGCCCGAGTCCACACTTCTCCAGTCTTTCTCTCAAGCTCACTTGGATTTCGTTCCCACTCCTCCTCTGGCAACGTGCTCAGGAATGCCACTCGCATTGACCCATCAATCCTCCGCCTTCGAGGAGATTCGCAGAGAAGTTTGAGTATGTCTGTTTTTTAATGCGACTCTGTTAAGGACATTGATTCCACAGGAAACAGGCCAGCTGGGGGTTCTTTAGTGGGTTGCATGAATGACGACGGCGTCATAATCACTAATGTTTCATTCGCTACCCCCGCCTACCGTTTCATTAAAATCGTATTCCAAAAGATCTCTTTCCAGGGCACCCAGGGCAAATTCACTCATTTTATCACCCTTGCCCTCCATGGGATCATCATCTCCTTGTTTCTCTTTGTTCGGATCCTCATCTTTTTTTTTCGTCGTCTGTCTTGGGTCCCCAACCAGAGTGGCTTTGGCGCTCGTCAAATCCTGAGCCTGGCCGAGCAGGTATCTTCATTTCAACCGCTTGGAAGAACACTTCGTCATTAACGAGAAATTCTACAGGTTCCTCACCATGCAGCGCCACTTCATCTATTGTCAAATAGATGCCTCCCCTCAACTCTTTTCCCAATTCCATCATCACCATCGTCTCTCGCCTGAGCCACATCAGTCTAAATTGGTCGTTGGTCGGTGAGTACACATCGTTCTAGTGACCAGCAGACACCTCAGTTTTCCTCAATGGTATAGTTTCAATCTTCTTCCGACTCCATACATCAGGGAAGGTAAACTCAAAAAAGCAGCGTTCCAACTAATCAAGCGTGGCTCAATCCCCTTACCCCATTTCAACATTCTCTCTTCCAAGTGATGTGCGGCTCCAATATTCGGTGCAAGAGCAGAACTGGTTAGTTCCAATATCATCCTTCTGATCAGCGGACACTGAGGGCACCTATCAGGCAGTGGGGTTGAACCGGCCAACCACGCCTCCTGGCGTTCTTTCGCATGAGCATATGTCTCCGGCCAAGCCGAATTTTCACCGCGTCCTTCGTGCCCTTGACGACTGGTCGTAAATTCCAGAGCTTAGGATTGAACTGGTTGCTCAATAAATTCACCGCCCAATCGATTTTTGAAACTGTTGTTGAAATCTGTCAGCATCCAACCAGGCTCCGCTATCCTTCCAAAAAGTCTATCATCGCTCGCCAGTCTTCTCAGTTGCTGTTGTTCCACCCAATTCAGCATGAAACAATCCACCATTGACACAAGACTCACAAACAGCACCGAAGGTCTGTATGCCTTACCTGTATCTCTGGAAACGCGTGCGTTTCTGTCCGTCCGTAAGTCACTGTAACGAATTCTCTTAACCGAAAACTCAAAACCACCGGATTAATCGGCATAATGAGGGTCAAATCGGTTAAAAGGGGCATATCTACCTCTTTTCAGCTCCCTCTCCTCAGAGATATGCCTGTTATCCCCAGTTAGGCTCCTGTTTAGTTGCAGCAGATTTTGAAGGAGCGAGGTTCTTCAATCCTTCATCTTTCTGTTAGAGGCTGTCTCTATGTGCGCATCAAACTCTCTCCTCGATCCTTGCAACTGTTTCGGATACCTCAGCAGTACCAACAGGTCACCTAATCGACCGTACGTCATTACCATCAGCGTGGAGAGGCCATCCAACTGGAGGTCAATCAGTTCCTGGGTAAAGAGGACCACGGGTCCTTTCACGAAGCTTTCATGTCCAAAGATTACATAAGGTGCCAGCACAAGGCCGATGGAAAACTTTCTAATGTCTCTCACAAAGATGGCTATCAATTGTCTTAAGCTCTGGGATAGCAACTGCTGAGGAACGAGGTTGATAACCCTACGCCCAATTTGCGAGCATTGCATCGGAACTCTCGTATTCGGCTCTCGTTGCCAGAACGATCGACTGGAACCGGTCCAGGGACATAGTGTTTATCTCTTGCATCAGTTGCAACATAGTTGCGCCCGCCTCCTCTCTGAAGTCTATGATTGTCTTTAAATACTGGTGAATTCCCTTATCACCGCTGGTTAAAATAGCCGTGGAGACACATACAGCCAGGGATTAGTGTGAGGCTTCGTCATCAAGGCCATAGCCCTAAAGTCCTCTTTCGCGGAGGTCTCGTTCCTCCTCACTGAAATCCCCACTTCGTTCCTCACGTAATACGTCTGCTTGAACCATCTGTTTTGTTTACCAGCTGTTGCATTAACTCGTGCCTCATTAGCCCGGCCTCATCTTCAATAGTCAGCCAAAATGAGAGACGTCCAATCCCAGCCCTTCATCATCGCATACACAAACTACAGAGGCTCGGAAGTGAGGCGTAGCCAGTGGACAGTATGAAGACAACTTTAACCGATTTAACCAGTTGTCCCGCGAAACAGCGTTGTATCGACTTCTCGGCATCCAACATGGAAAGAGAAGTGTCATGATTGCCTCCAATGACCTCCTATGTTCGGGCACGATCCGTCAACCAGATTATTAAACAATCCTCTGCTCTGCAACTAGTCATTTGATCCTGCTTTTATATACAATAACATGTGGGTCCATGTTCACCACTCTGTACACACTTATCGCCATTGGGGGCTGTGAGGAAGATCACGTCCGGCCAAAATAGGGAGGTGGGCGTACACAGGTAACCAGAGCTGGCCACCGTCAAGATCTTCCCCAATTTCATTTACAGGGGATCATTCGACCCGAAGAGGCTGTCTCTTTTCTCATCCTATACCACTGAATTCATCCGGTGGTAAGCCCGTGAATATTCACCCGCTTGCTGTCCCGGAGGCTTAGCAAAATGCGTGTAAAATTTGTGATGTTTGTTGTTGGGCTTGCTCTCTATCAGAAACTTCCCTCTCCAGCTCTGTGGCGCTCTTTTCCTCGCCTGGTGACGGTGGTTTTGTATCCCAATGTGTTATCCCTGTGCAAACCTTCCAAATCTACCAGCCTCAACGTAGTGGCGGAACTAACTGCAATTATTCTGCCAAGAGCCCATCAACTCCTGATATTCGGTATAATCCGGATGCCGTAGGATCGTGTCCATGAAGCCATTTGCTCGCGTCCGCTGGACACGCCAGCGTGTTCATATTCAGTTTCATGTCCGCTTTGTATTGTCCCCACGGCTGGGATCTGATATGTGCCAGAGCAATTCACTGGTGCTATCGGTATTAGAAACCGCTACAGGCTCTGCTTGTGAGTTTTCCTGAGCCGCTGGTGCTCTTGCAGACTGACTCGCGGCACTTTGGGTTGCTTAGGAAGTTATCTGTTGTTGACAATTTCTTGTCCCAAGTCAGTTCTCCAAAAATAGGCCTCTGGAAGCGGGGATGGTCCCCAATCTTTCTCTCACTTTCCAGCTGGAAGTGGGCTGGGTAGCTATTACTACCGTCGCCAGAGGTCCCAGACGATTCGCTAATTGTTGAGCTACACGGGTGCTTATCCTGCCGGCAGGGCTACCATGTGTCCAAGGGTTGAACACCGCCTGCAGCTCTGCCTCTATTTCTTTTTTCTTAGCATGGAAGGCATCATTAATCCATTGTTCACCCTGCCGGGTTTTAAAGTATATTTCATCTCTCGGCAAGGCACTGTGGTCTACCCTTCGCAATGCACTCGCGATGTCCGTCAACCTGAGCTCATTGAGATTTCTGGTCAAAATCCAACGGGTCACGTTCTTGTTCATGAAGTCGGCTACTGGTGAGCCGGCGTCTGGATTCAGAGGGATGGTGCACAAAGACTTGAGCCTCGTTCTATACTTTTCTTTCACTTCATTGAGCAGCGGTTCCCATTTCGCTGCGGGGTGACTGGGTTTCTCGAAACTTTATTCGTCGCGGAGGATTAAATCTCCACCCGGTCATCATTTTTGTAATTCAATCATCTTATTCTCTTGACCCACCGAGGTTCCACCAAAGGATAATGCAGTGGTTCGTCCCAACACAAGAATCTCTGTCAGATCCCTTATTAGGCTATCCCCGATGCCCAGATGTTGGCTTCCCGTTGGTACTGGTTGGTGGACCGTTGCCGGGTTCCACCTCCTGCCGATCAAACAAGCCCTTGGGTGTTATGCAGTGACTTGAACGAAGGTCCTTCGAGTGTTGAGGTCCTTTCTGATGTCGACTACTCGTAAGATTACCCTGGTCCCACTCAGCACCGGACCGGCCGGTTCTGTGGTATCCAACTCTCCAGATGGGTGACTGGCGGGCACGTTGGGAAGAAACGATCTTACCCCAGCTTCTGTCCTGAGCTCAGTCTATTTCTTGCATCGTCGCTTTGGCCACCCGCTCGAACGTCTCCTGGAACTGAGGTGCCAGGCAAGTGACCGAGGGGTGCGGTATTGCATTCCTCGAGTTGGCAGGTGAGCTCACTCGCGGTTGAGCTGCCACTTCGCCAGGTTTATAAAGCTCCTGAGGCTTAGCTTTAGCAGTCGTGTCGGCGTTCATCAAGGCTAGGGCATCCTGTGAAAACTCGCTCACCTTCGCGTTGTAAAGTCCTTCAAGTGCCTTATCTCCTCTTTTTTGAGAGTGATCAGTAGCTCATCATTTTTTCTCTTCCATTCATCGCGTTCTTTCGCCTTCTCCTAGTATTCGTTGAGCTTTGTGCACAACACTTGCCAGTCTTTATCTCTCTTCCGAGAGTTTCGCTGATTTCCGCCGTCTTTATCTCAATTTCTTTCATTTGCAACTTCTTCGATGATGGAGCAGCATCGCGTGATCTCTTCGATCCGAAGAGAGGCTGTGCAGATAAGTCAAGGCGGACTGGCATAGAAATCTCCCCTAGCCTGTAATCCCACTGTTCGCCTAGTCGTGGCTCACGAGCCAAGTCGCGACCAGACATCTCCACACTTCACTATCGCATGAGCCTGTTTCTGCTTCTTTTGGCGGTAACGGACTCGCCGAAAGCTAACCTCAACACTACTTCTGTGGGGCGGTCCCCAATGTCTGTTCGTCCCATCGCATTAAGGAGTGCGACGATGAACATCACCAGCTCTCCCAAGCAATCTACCAAGCGCTGAGTTGCAATCTACCAAGCGCTGATAAATCTCGTCCAGAGCTGTTCCTAGACTCGCTGAGAAGAAGTCTATTAGATCATTCGGTTAGCTCATTCTCTTTCGTGTGGATTCTACTCTTCATTTTCAATTTCTTCGTTATCAAGTGTCAATAATCAAATATCTGATCAATCACGATCTAAGAGACAGTGCACAACTTAGATCCATTATCCAAGCCATCTTCCACATCTTTTAAAAGCAGTCAATTGAAGTTTTCTTTTCCTTTTTGATCTAAAATTTAGCACCTAGGTGGATCCTCCAATTGGGTCCATGTAAAACGATTGGATGCTTTCCTCTTTTGCACCTGGAATGGTTCAGGTCAGAACCAAATAGCTATCACATAATCATAATCATACACTAACACAAAATAACAGTATCACAAATCAACACTACTATACAAAAACCCAGTAACTCATTGCCTATCCTTAAACCTAGAACCCAATGTTTAAAAAGTAAGCCAACTAGAAAACTCGTAACCCTGATAAAAGAACAGTTAACCTTAATCGTAGCGTTAGCATTTGCTCAGAGAGTACTTCTTATGCAAGAAGACTTCTATATCCGTTTCCGAGAAAATAACATGCACTAGAGCATATAGCTCTCTGGGATGCATTTTTCCCCTATTGGCATCATAGATTGGTAAAGAGAGCGAGATCACTCCCTCTCGACCAGGAAAACTCTGAGTCGAGTTAGTGCCAGCACTAAGCTTCCGGGAGTCACGTGTTGCCTATCGGTGGCCTCGGTTACCAATAAAACACAAATATTGTCCCGGTATCTGTGATGCAACAGGGGACAGCGCTACATGCCTCCTATACCAGGCTTCTGTTTCCATAAAAGCTCGATATTCTTATACTCTATTTTAAAATTGGCCGCTAGTGCTGTCTTAAAACTTACATCCGCAATTATCGCCATAGCGCACTTGCATTCCGCGAGTATAAGATCACAGTCTGTATCAACAATGTTGTTCGAGCAGTGATTTGGTAGGTCAAAACATGGCTCAAAAATTCGTCAAAAGGCGATTTCTCAGGGCTTTCTCCCTCCGGTTCCATTCCCCTGTCCTTCTTGCCAATTTTTATTTGATTATAAGCTTTTCGGTGTGGGTGAGTGTTGCCCCACTCCCGGACAAAAAAGTCCATCGATGTCCCCATCGATCGGCCAGGATCAAGCAGATCGAGTTGGATTCGGATACGCACACTGGGCCATCTGGATCAATCCAATTCGACTCAGCGTTTTCGTGACTGATGTGCTCGATGCTGGACTTGTCGACATCCTGACTACGATCCTCAAGTTCGAACTCCAATTCCGGTTCCGATCAATCGTCGATCCAGTCTGCTTCTGTATCGTCGACCAGGTCGATGTCCTGCGAGACCATTAACTCGTCTAGACCCACAATTGAGTCTGTCATATCGTTTAGTGCATTTCTGTCTACGACTAAATCCTCATCGTACGAGTCATAATTCTTCTTGTCTCGTCCCCTCTTATTCTGCCGCGTCTCCATGGTCAAGGGGAACTTAAGTTCTACTCCTTTATCATTTTCACTCAGGTCTGGGATGTTCCAATCCTCCTCGATTAAAGTAGGATTCCGTTAATTCTAAGTCCAATGGCCCAGTCTTTCGCCACCTCTTTTCGGTCATTCTTGTCGCGTGTGCCCCTCCCACATACTTTACAAGCGGGATCTACTAGCAATTAGTCATCCTCATGCAAAATCAGCTGGAATGCACCAGTCTTCCGATGATCGTTGTGCGGTTTGATGTTCTCGTAATGAGCAGCACGTACTGTGCTCAATCGATAAAAGCGGCCAACCTGGTGCACTTCAGTTATTTGAAAATGACCACGCCATTTCTTCAGCAATTTTTTGGTTTCACTTTGAGGGAACCACCTCCTATAAGACCCAGACATAGTCTCCCACCTAGTGTGCTTTGGCATCAGCGGTCGTTTCATTGAATCTTCTTTGCTTGCCTAATTTGGACCTTCTGCGTGTTTTGTCGGCACAAATTGTTCATTTTTTGTTGCCTTTCAATCACGTCACGCACGTATGCTTGCGGTGCCGTTTTTTGTCGTTTTTAGGATAAAAGATGGTTAACAAGACAGATTTATTGTAGCCTGTTACCATCATGTGTGGGCTGATTCCCGTAATTGAGTGTTCAGTACTATTGCACAGACGCGCATCACCTGCGGCAAATGCTCATCCCAGTCGTCCATGTATTCTGAGCAAAAAACCTTTGCCATGGAGAAAAATATGTGATTTTGCTTCTCGACCAGGCCATTCGTCTTTGGGTGATAAGTGGCCGAGTGGGCCTGCACACCGTGCGGACTTTTCATCAACTCCTTTACAAGCTGGCCGACGAATGCTTTGCCATTGTCGGACTGAAATGTGATCGGAAAACCGTGTCTAGCGAGCTAAACATTTATCAGATGATCACAGGTTTCCTTTGCTGATGCCGTTGTGCAGAGTAATGCCTCTGCGTAATCTGTGAAATGATTGATCTTTCCAGCACTTCGTTATAGCCCGTGTTCGTCATGCAGATTTTCTGATGATCGATTTACACCCCTTCATTGAATCCCGGCAGTTCTACCGAATACAGAGGAAATCTCAGCTTCCTGGGATCTTACGCTTGCTGATATGACAGACATGCAGATATCCATCTTGCAAAAGCCTTTTTCAAACCACGCCATTCGAACCTTTTCTGTATCCGGTTATATACTCTGTCCACACCCTGATGACCCATTTGGTCGTGTGAGCCAGAAAATAATTCAGCCTGAAACAACAGTGGTAGGATTATTCATTTATATTTGTAAAAGACTTTATCCTCTTCTTTGCGCTTGCAGGCCACAATCTCGTCTTTGTTAAAGTACAATAAAGTACAACAAATCTTTTCTCCTCATGCATAACTGTTATAGGGTCTTCTAACTATCCTCTTTAGGTCACTCTTTTATGTCTTGTGCTTCATTTTCTATCCAGCTATTTAAATTGCTAGTGATCCTATCAATTTGCTGAGCTCATGAAAGATCCGCAGTCTGTATCTGAATTTCAAAGATGTCTTCATAACATTTAGTTTACCGTTAACTATTTCCGGAGGAGGGGCATCGTCCTTCATTTTAACACAGCAAGTCGTCTCTTGCTCCGAGGGCTCAAGATTGGTACAAAAGACCGTAGCATGCGGAAGTGATCTAGTCGGACGCTTCGAGACGGCTATCAACCTAAGTTCGTCTTGCGGTATGATCGACTACAGTGCCCTCCTTGTCGGAGGAATATCTGTCTTTGTCTGGGTCTTGATGCATTTCTCTATCCGACCCGCGCTGTTTCCATTCCACTAGTAAAAAAAATCAATCGCTATTTCTGATACGTCTGAATCGGGAGTCGTTTCAGACTAGTTCCCCTAGGTTTGAGACTTCGAACTGTAACTCGAGCCGAAAGAATCTGCACAGTCGCCTTCAGACCTAATCTTTTTGTTTCTCGACTCCTCGTACAAAATTCTGTCCCTCGGTCGTCCAACTCTCCGAACAAATCATCCTGGCCGGGACTGATGGAAACCGACTCCACGGACAGTTGTGCATCCCGATCACTTTCCTGAGTTGATTCCCCAGGGAATATCTCATCTCTGGATGAACAATCCGATCACGGCTCGTACTCCTTTTTTGCTTCAACAAATTGAACCCTCCTTGGCATACTGGATTTCAGTTCAAAACTGAACCACTGTGTGGGCTGAGTGCTAGTCGGTTGTCGGCAACAACGTTCAACATCCCGACTCCGGATTGCTACCGGTCTTGTCTAGGTCCTCTCCTTTATGGTCAGTCTCCGCATGGTTTCCATCCGATCTTGATACTGCCTCTCAACTTATCTATCAAGTAGATCGCGGAGCTTCGGCATGACGCCCAACGCCACGTTCACCATTTTATTCAGCAGCGCTATGCTATTGCAGCCTGGTAAATTTTTGTTGTACAAGGTTGAAGTGCGCTTACAAGTCCAATCGCACCCGGTCACACTTTGCCAACACCTTTATCTCAGGGGGTAGTTCGGGTGTCCTGGTATGGGGTGCCCCGACTTGTCAAGCCATCTGATGAGTAGAAGCTTGTCATATGTGTCTTTGTCCAAAAAGGAAAGAAGATCCTAAATCTCTGCCTGGCTAGCTTGTTTCTCTTCGAATCGCTCATAAAACTTCGTCTTTTTACTAAGACTGTCGGCATTTTGGTGTTTGTCATGGGTTCAGTGCTCTATAATCATGTGGTAGCCATCCAGGCGTACAATCCAGCCACCGATATAGCTCTGAGCGATCAATTCATTTTTTAGTCAAGCGAGAGCTTGATTGTCTACGCGCAATTTAAAGGGAGCTTTCCCTAAATATGCTCTATACTTTTCCACAAAAGTACTTACAGCGAAAATATCCGCCTCTGGTGAACCGTATTTCATCTCGGTCACGCTTAGAACTTTACTCCCATAAACTATGCGTCGGAGAACAAACCTCCTATTCCATTCTCGTTCCCGATGGAGTGTCCCTGAGATAGCAGCTACTGAATAGTCCCTGTCCAGCACAAACATACTTTTTTCGGTCAGCATACCGAGGACTGAAGCCTCATAAAAATTTATCTTCTCAAAAGAGACTTGAGCCTCGTCAGTTCAGCTGAACTTCTTGCCTTTATTTCGTATCAATTGCTGCATAGGGTATATCTTGTTGGCATAACTTTTGATGATATCCCGGTAGTAATTAGCGAAGCCGAGAAAACTCAAAAATTGTGTATCGATCTTCGGTGCTTCCATGTCAGCATTGCTTCAACCGCTTCATGGTATAGTCTGACTTTGTGCTTATCTACAAGGCGACCTAGATGCTTTATTGAGTCCCTCTGTATCTCGCACTTGGACGGCCTACATTTCAGGCCGGCCTGTTTCATGCAAGAGTAGACTTCGTCTAGCCTCTCTGTGTGGTCCTCTAGGGTTGGTGTTGCGATCGCAACGTCATCACCGTAGCATGTTACTCTGTTGTCTCTATCGCCTGGAATACTATTGTCTGGAAAATGTTGTCTCTGTTGTCCTCTGTTGCGTCTGGAACACGTTTGTCAGCTTGCCACTCTACCCTCCCCCTCCGGCAAAATTATCATTAAAGTGCTTAAATATTCAAACAACACTCAAAGGAGGGTACCTATCCAACAACGAACTCACTTGATATTTCAATCAGAAATGATATAAATCAATGTGAAACAACAACAAAAAAAAATTCGGATCACACATTGCCCGGAAATAAAATGAAAACAGACATTATACGTTTTTTTACTCCTTTTGGTCTTCTTTGTTTTTTTTCTCTAATTTTTGCTTTTTTTGTTTTCAAGTAAAATTGTTTTTAGCCTCTTTTTGATTTTGCACTAACTTTTGTTTGTGTTTACGCTTTCTCTTTAATTGTTTTTGGGCAAAGAGCTTTGGGATAAGTGGGTTCTAGACTGCCCACTTAACCCTCCGACCACCGAAGTTTTCGGTCTTAACTCAGATAAAAAGCAAAATTCCACCAGGTCAAGGGTCCACACCTTCCGCCTAGTAAAATGCAGGAAAATGACGCCTCTAGATCAGGCTGAAAAGTTTGCTGATCATGATCATCTTTTGCCTACAACAGGCTCATCCAGGTGCGCCATAAAAACGTCTATGTAACGTTCGCCCAGACATCACGAAGTGACGGAGCGTAGAAAAAGTACCTATTGACGACTTGCTGACGTCCGTTACTTAAATTCTTTTCGGTTCTGACCACCTTGACCTAGCCAGATGTTTTTATGGTTTGTTCAGGGCTAAGTATTTCATTACCATTCTTAGGCCATCAGCCAAACGATTTTAGATCAGCTCCCGTTTATATGCAAAAACAATCTTATATTTATAAAAGAGCGATGGCTCCAAGCATTAATTGAAATGTATTTGAATTGCATCTAACGCAGCGATCTGCACCCCCATATACAAAGGAAAGCACTCCTGAGCAGCTCGAAGCATATCCTAGTTCTTATATAGTTTATTGTTTCTGTGTAGCTTTCATGCCTTTTTTCATTATGTTTTTCAGCTATGCACTGCATTGTCCGAGTAGCTGCTGGTGCGGCACCACCAGTGTAGCTAAAATGAGCAGGCAGAAGGTGCTCTGTTTGACTTGTAGAACTCTCTGTTGGTATTTTGAGTTTTCTGGTGACTCGTGGTACATATAGGTTTCTTTCAGTAATCGTTTGTTAAGTTTTTGCGCGTGGGTTGAAGACTTTGACATCAAATAACCTCGGCTAAGCCTTGAAACCCATAATCCGCTTGCTTTTACATCTAGTCGAGCGCTGTGGTTGAATTTTTGACAAAGCTCTAGCCTTGCAACGACTGAAGTTTTGGCTCGATTTCAACAGCATAGCAAATTTCGATCACGAGGCAGGCGAAGGTATCTCTGATTTCGTTATGCCTCATGTGGGTGTATCCAACTTTCGCGCAGTGAAGGGCGTGACTAAGGTCAAAAGAATGACCACATGCACATGTGAGTGGAATGTTGGTTGGTTCCCATCCATATCTGAGATAAATTCCATCTCGGAATTCGGATTTATTTAGGTTGAAATTATGTCTGCTAAAGGGCAATGCGTGTTACCACTTCGAGGCTCCTATTTCGGAGGCCAGCCAAATGCCTATTTATCACTGTCTCTCAAATTGATCAAAATATTAGTTCTCTTTTGGTTAGTTCTCTCACTATCAAGAACTCGAATTTTGTATAGATTTTTCCCTGCTCGGATATAGCTGTTAAAGGGTCGTAATTGTCTAAGACTGACGATGTTTTAATTGATTATTGTAAGATTTAATCATACTCAGAAGGTTGCGTGATATTAAATTGTCCATTTTCAGTGGCAAAGAAGCGATGTCTCTAAGTTGATGGCCTAATTTTCTCTTACCAATTGAAATTGGAATGAGAAGTTCCTGCAGTATCCTCTCAGTGACCAGCATGTTTCCTGTGGTATTGAGGGTATTTTTAGCCAAGAAAAATAATGTTTTTTGCACCATTTTGGTGTAACAGGATTACACGTTTTCAGGTCATGTTTTTGCGATCTTGTCAAGTTTTTTCACTATTTTGTTATGTTTATCTAAATGCGTTTCTAAGAAGTTTTACATTCAGTCTCGGATCCTATGACAGAACCAAGTACTCCGGTCCCTTTTTTATTACAGTTTAGGTAATTTTGAATACTTTTATGGCCTCATTGTGTTTTTCATTTTGTACAAAAGGTGGCATTTCGATGCCTTTTCATGCTATCCAAAATATTTTCCGTGTTTAAAAATGTTGTCCAGAACTGTTTGCAGGCTTTTCAAATTTCCGAACGCGTTCCCATCGTCTGCATACCATTTTCGAGTTGACCAAGTAAAGTGGCTAGCCTCTACTTTGCCATTGCTAGTCGGTCACCTTGTGTGATTCCTTCCCTAGATAGGATAAATTTTTTTTATTTACGAAGAGTTTGGATGGATTAGAGTATGAGTTCTGTATAGCGGGTAGTATAGAAGGGCATATATTTGGAATGTTTTTCAAAGCCAGGTTTAGGGAACTAAATGGAATTTCAGCGTCTATGAGTACTATCGGCTCGGAATTTTTTTTCTCGTATTGCTTCCTAAGAGTATGAATTGCGTATTAGATGCCACATTTTTGGCCAAGGCATAGTTGGTAAATCGATTCGAGTTCCATAAGTTCGCTTTTTAAAACCTTTTTGATCGTTGTTCCTATGATTCTGCGGATGACTTCGCCTGTGTGAACTGGCCTAACTCTGGGTTCTTATTGAAAGGAGTTAATTTACAGGCATTATATGGTTCATGAAGCTCAGGATTTAGTATTTCTGTCGATATTTTCTGTGCGATTTTGGCAAGTCTTTTTGATAATTCAACTGACTGTTGACCAAAGCAAGTGGGTGTGCGTCTCCACTTATTTGCATCCAGGCCTGAGGGTATATGAGAGCCATGGGTTGTCATGGCAGCCTTCCTAATTTTCTTGGCTTTTATTTTGTGTAATGTGGGTGAGTGGAAAGGTATAGTAATTTTGAAGCATGATGTTATTTATATAGTTGTTGTTTATTGGCGCCGAGGGAAGGTGTCTCTCAAGGAGGATTTGCTCAACAACTTCACCTTTGACGGTTTCCTGAGTGAGAGAACTCCTTTGGAGGTATCAGTTAATTAAGCAATAGCACTCGATATTTTTCCGGTGCCCATTAATTTATTGAATTGCTGTGTTTCAGTTTCTACTCTGTTTTCCTTGATTTTTACCAACCTTATTTGCAGCGCTTTTCGATCCTTAAAAAATTCGTCCAGTTCGATCTGATGCAATTGCTTAAGCCTTCTAGCTGTAAATTTGGAGTTCGATCCATCACTCTCCGATTTGCTTCTGCATAGCATGAGGTGAGGGAATATCATTGTTGCTTGCAATGCGTATGTGTTTTTTTTTGTGTTTCACTTAAAGAGTTGAGGGTTCTATTTGGGTTTCTATAATCTGTTCTATTCTCTGTTTTCTACGATGATCATGAAGACTGTTTTCCAGTTCCTTAATTGGCTGTAGATTTTTCTTATTTTATCTCCTAATTCAGGTGTGGGATTTGAACAGAGATCGCTCGTGGCTGTTTGCAATTGCAGGATTTTGTTCGTTGGTCGAAGGAGCTTGTAAAAGTTGAGCTGGAGGGACTTGGATATCAGTTGTAGTATTGTCTGTAATCAGAGAAGCTGCAGCTGAAATTATCGTGGTCGCTGCCGTGGTTAAGGCCGCTGCATTTTACATGCACGTAGGCCGCGCATATTGTGCACCAAACTCCAAGGTCTCGAAGTTGGTTGTTACATATGATACAATATTATTGATCTGACATTATATGATGAGGAATAGTCTTGTCAGATTATCTAGAGATATGACACGTTTTATGATTTTCTTTCAAAAAATTTACGTAAAAAAAACTTACACAATTGAATTTCTCAAATACCTTCAAAAATCGCAAATCTGGCGTCCATGTATGAGTGTTCAAAAACCCTTTTGGTTTTCGAGACAGGGCGCTTTCTATGATTTCATTTTTTTCAAAAAACTCTCATAACTCAAAATATTGAAAACTCAAAAGATTTGAAACTCTTAGCCTTGTAGTTGAGTATTGTGAGGATACCAAATCTTGCGTCGAATCGCGACTGCTCCCACGCTCTTTGTTTTCGAGATTGTTATGATAAACTTAGCTAATTGTTGTGATAAACGTATTGAATAGATGTCCTTTTCCTTTGTTCAAACCGTTTTCAGATGACTTGAGCTAGAGGCATGAACATTTGATTAATTAAATTTACGAATAGGATAATTTGTCCAAAGTCCCACCGCCTCTAGATTAAGGAGGGTGAAGATTCATCCCTCAATCTATGGTGTTTTTTATTGGAGCTTCATCATTAGATCGAGCAATCAAAAATGCGAAACACCCCATTCAAAAACGACTAGCAGGAAAATACTTTACTGACGGTGGTCTAGGATTCCATCCGAATAACAGAAACCTCCTGAAGATGCTGTAAAAGCTGCTTGTACGAGGATCACTGTGGAAAAAGCAATCTTGTCAGCTTGCACCACGTTTTTTTAGTAATACCATCAATGCTCAACGAATAACCGTGCACAGCTCAAGAACATCGAATCAGTGCAACTTTGTACGCCCGTCGAAGAAGAAGTACAGTGATTTTTGACCGACTACTAGAGTTAAAAACCGAGAACCTTACCAGAATCAACGTTCGTAGACACATGATATCAAAAAGGAAGAATAAAAGAAGTTTAGTACTAGACGAGATGCAAAAAGTTCATCCCTCCTCTGTACTGGAACTACAACACCCGCGGACCGTTTCACGAAACAAGCGAAATCTTTGCAAGCTAGCAAGGTTAGAAGAAAACGTCGAAAACTAGAAAACGAAAATCAGAGAGGGAACCAGAGAACAAGAAGCAAAAAAATACAATAATTAGGTATATTCTATCGGTTTTCTTTAAACTTGCTTTGTATTTTTTGAGGTTTAATTATCTTGGAGCGGCGGAGTGAGCTGATAGAATTGTATTAGTTAACTTGGTTAAGAGAAATCGTTTTTTTTCTTGCTTTTGTAGCTTCTGAGGTTTCGTTATCTTGGAGCGGCAAAGCCAGTTGAAAGTGAGGTCATCGAAAATTCCCCCCAAAACTCTCCTTGAAGGCACAACATCAGTAAGGGATCCCATTGAGCCTTGGGAATGTAAAACCTGCAAGGACATATAAGGAAACACCTATACAAAGTCTTGGAGTGTGAGCGTTGCCGTGAACACTACTGTGCAAAATGCTTTAAAATTCGTGAGGCAGCCTGTCAGTACATGTGCCAAACTAGTGTTATCAGCTGTTGTCCAGCTTGCTGTCCATCCGTGAAGCAACTTATCGCCGAAGAACAAGAAAGTGAAAGCGATCGTTCGACCAAAAAGTTAAGAGCAGATCTCGATACAACTATGGATAACATGAAAAATTTGATTAATCATCTCTATTAATTTTATAGCAGCACCATCTCACGGAAAGGTTGATGAACAGACAGGAGATTGGAAAGAAGTTGTGAATCGGAAAATGAATTTTTTGAAAAAGATCATCATAGAAGCAACAGAAGAACAAAAAAGAGAAGAAGCTGAAGAAAACCGAAGAAAAAAAAACATTGTGATCTACCAAGCCAAGGAGAGTGCAGCTACTGACAGTGAATCAAGGAAAAAAGAAGATGAGAAATAGTTGAAATTTTTTTATCAAGTATCGACATGGAAGATAAGCAAATTGTGAAAACGATCCGACTCGGTCGGAAAACCGATGAAGATATAAGCAGACCCTTGCTGGTTTCCTTCAATACTGAACAAGATGTTATTGAAATAACCCAAAAGTTGCCAAAAATGAAAGAAGCCTTTGCAGAAATCAAAAATCTCAGAATTAGCCCGGATCGGAGTCTGAAAGAAAGAGAAGATGTGCGAAATCTAGTTACGAAAGCAAAAAAAAACTTGAACGATCAGGAAGAAGGAACCTATGTGTATCTGGTTCGAGGAACTCAGATACTAAAAGTCAAGAAGAAAGCAAGACTAGAAAATTAAATTTCTGTTACACAAATATTGACACTCTAACACAAACGAAACATCAGGAATTGAACAAATTACTTGAAGATAAAAAAGAACCCACCAGATGTTATTTATTGCTCTCGTAGAAGCAAAACCGGAACATTCCAAATTCGAGTGGAATCCAGCTTGGTACAAATATAACAACTATATTATTGAGTCAAAAAACTTGAGTCCAAACGACTGCGGGCGAGGATTTTTAATTTTCGTAAATAAGGACAAAGACTACTGCATTAGACAAAACCCGAACGAGTTACAAGAAACGTTGATATGTGACATTGCTATTAATCGGAAACTTATCCGCTTGGTAGTTGTCTACCGAAGCCCAAATTCACCAGAAATGAACAAAGATTGACTTTGCCAATCAATCGAAGAACTTTGCGAAAAAGCTGTGATGGATTATAATGTAATCTTGGGCGACACAAACTTTCCATCAATCAACTGGGATGATTGCAGTACAACCAAGGACGAGGAAAGCAAAGAATTCAAATTTCTAGAAGCAGTTGGGGATGCAATTCCAACCCAACGCATCGATGAAACAACTCGCATTACTGCCGGAGATAAACCATCACTATTAGATTTAATTTTAACTGATGCAGGTCTAAGCGACCTAAACACTAATATCCAACCACCTCTGCGACAGAGCGACCACGTTCACATAGAAGCGGAGTTACCCGCGTACCACACATTTAGTAAGACCATGATTAGATATAACTTCACTAAAAGAGACTACGACCCAATGGGAGGTGAAGTAAAAAAAAATTGTCGTTTCTTCACAGTGAACACAATGTTGAAAAAGTTTGGACGGATTTGCGCGAACTCCTGACTGATTTAAAAAAAATTTTTTATTATTAACTAGGCTCAATCCAGAGTAGAGAAACAATTTACTATTCACCAATACCACTCGACGGTCCATCAGAGCAAAAAAAAATTAGAAAAAATTTTGCTGCAATAAAACAACAGTAAACATTGACAACTATAAAGGAAAGAGAAATACTGTTATGACAGCAACACAAAATGATCAAAAGGCAAAGAAAAGTGAAAAATCTAAAGATGTAAAAATGAAACCAAAAAAAATCTGGAGCTATGTGAGACAAAAAAACCGTGTTACAAAATTTAATTCCAGCTATAGTGCAGGATGATGGATCTTTAACGACCAATGAGATCGCAAAAAATGAAGTTTTATCAAAGTTCTTTTCATCAGCTTTCACACGCAAACCACCAGAAGAATAGAAAGTTTCAGAATTGGATATCATCCATCCGATAAAGGACTTGGAAATAACAGCGCAACTGGTGAAAGAACAACTAGACTCACTCAATACATCGAAGTCTCCAGGGCCCGATGAAATTCACCCGAAACTTCTGTTTAAATTGAGAGATTTCCTGACTCAAATTCAAACAAAATTTTTTAACAAATCTTGGGACGAAACGAAGCTACCTGAAGACTGGAACTTGCTCACATTGCCTCTATCTTCAAAAAATGAAAAAAATTGTTAGCTGACAACTATCGTCCTGTAAGCTTCACATCAATAGTTTGTAAAATATTTGAGAAAACAATTAGAGCCCATCTTATGGAACATCTAAATAAATGAAATCCTTGTAAATGAAAAGTTTGGTTTCCTGCCCGGTAGATTATCACAATTACAACTACTGAGAGTGCTGGATAATTTCATAAAAACAATAGGTAGTCGCCGAGAAACAGATGTTATCTACTTGGATTTCAAGAAAGCGTTCAAAGCCGTTCCGCACAAAAGACTGATAGGAATCCTAAAACAATATGGAATAAAAGAAAAAACACTGGGCTGGATGAACAAGTTTTTATTAAGACGACGACAAAGAGTTCTGATAAACGACAGTAGATCTGAATGGAAAGCTGTTCTGAGTGGGATTCCCCAAGGATCTGTACTGGGACCTGTTTTGTTTGTAATAAAATTAAATTCAATGCAAAACACTGTCGAATCAAAATTGTATTTGTTTGCAGAGGATGCAAGACTTTGCAGAAAAGTTATCAGTGACAAAGACGTTGAGTTGCTGCAAGAAGATCTAAGAAAACCGGAAGACTGGTCAAAAATTAGTCTTTTGCTTTTCAATGAAGAAAAATGTGTACATATGATAACCTCAAATGGAAGATTAAATCGTGAAAGAAGATCCCATGAAACTTACAATAAACATCTTGAAACAGTTGGAGAAGAAAAAAAACTTGGGGTGATCATCGATACTAAACTCTCCTTTGACTCTGATATCTTTGCAAAAGTTAAAAAGCAAAATCTCTTGTTGCAGTTTTTAAGAAAACATTCAATAAATGACTATACCTGTGTTTTTAAATGTTTATAAAGGCCTCATAAGGACTCATTTGGAGTTCTGTAATCAAGCCTGGTACCCGCGTTTAAAGAAGAACACAAGATTAATCGAGAATCTGCAACGGCGAGCGACACGAATGGTATAAGGGCTGCAGACACTAAGCAACAATGAAAGGTTAAAGAAACTAGACGTACCGTCACTCGAATACCGCAGAAAGCGAGGAACAATGATCGAAATATTCAAAAAAATTACAATCGTTATGACCCAAAAACTACGAAAGACATGTTCGAATTGGATAATCGTGACGACAGGACAATTGACAAGAAAGTGATAACGAAGAAGGCCAACTTCGAAAAAATCCTTAAGGTTTCGCTCGAAAGATGCCTTGAGCGAAATGTTTGGTTTGCAGCATGTGGATGGAACCTATGATGATGCGGTCGTTTGAACTTGGAAAAATTGAAATGGTTCCGGAAAATGAAATCCAAAAAAAATTGGACGGAACCAATTTTGACAGCAAATTTGCAGACTTGATTTTACGACTCGAACCAACGGAGGTAAAAAGATTCAATGCGTTCCAAGATAGATTTGGCTCCCAATGGTTGAACGTCATCCGGTGCAAAAATTTAAGGTTAAAACTGTCAATCCTACAACTCAGAATTTCGATTAGGCTCAAAAATATGCGAACGGCATAAATGCGTGTGCGGAAAAGACGTTACCGAGGATGGTTGGCATGGTCTTTCTTGCCTCAAAAGTGCAGGGAGACTCTCTAGGCATTCAAACCTGAATGACCTTATAAAGCAGAGTTTATCTTCTACTCACTATCCGTCTGTTTTAGAACCACGACACCTCTACAGGACCGATCAAAAGCGACCAGACGGTTTGACGCTCCATCCGTGGGCTGTTGGTAAGCAGCTCCTGTGGGTTGTAACGGTAGTAGAATCCTTAGCACCTTGTAGAATTAATGCAGGGTCTGTTTGTAACCCTGGTACGGCTGCCGCTGAAGCGGAAGAGCGAAAAATTGACAAGTATAAAGATCTTGTAAATGATGGATACCTTTTTCAACCGCTAGCTTTTGAAATTCAGGGCGCGGCCGCACCAGCACAGAATTTTTTTGAGCAAGCTTTGTGAGAACCTAAGCATATGCACTGAGGAACCCAGAGCAGGCAGCTTTTTAAAACATAGAATCTCCCTGGCAATACATATTGCGAATGCCGCTTGCGTACTCGGAACAATAAATGACAAAATAACTTTCGACGAAATTTTTTATTTGTAACACTTGTATATTTTGTGACATTCGACCAGAATGGACAAAGATGCTGATTCAACAGATTCGAAAATTTAGCAGCAACCTTCCGAATTGACGGTTTTAAGAGATTAGCAACGTTATTGGGACGATTAATCAAACGGTGAAGTTCAAGATATTCTGATATTTTGAAATTTTAAAAATTCGAAGTGATGACGTTATAATTCTAAGAAGCGTCAAAAAAGGCCATTTTGGAAGAAACCAGAATGAAATCAGAACAAGAATAGTTGCGACGACGACAACAACGAGAAAATTGAGAATGAAAATCGGAGAAAAAGAGAAGTTGCAGAGACCGTTCCGAATTGCAACTATTGTGTCGCTACAATAGTTGCAAGGCTGTTGCAAACAACGGTGAAGGTTGGAAAACCAGCCTTCCGGAAGGAAGATAAGGGTCTTATTTCCCCGGATTCAAGAATCCGGAGGGGACTCGGGACTGGAACTTATATCTTTTTATACAATTTTTTTAGCTTCCCTATTATGTCCTGAATTGAATTTAATTAACATCTGAATTCATTTTGCAAGGACGAGAAGCTAGGAGTTGGGGGAAAGGGTTGATCCATCTTCGATGGAGATGATGGTTTTTATCTACTGAACCAAAAACAATAATAATTCGATAAATAGTAGTAGCCCTGTTTTTAGGAGTGACCTCGTGGTCTGGGGATACTGAGACCCAGCCCTGAGCTCACTATTTCTGCAAGTTATTAAATTAATCTGAATGCTTTGAGCGAAGCCGAAGGCAGTAACGTTTTTGTCGACCCGATGTTGGAAAGACCACTAGAAGAACTGGCTTTGGTAGAGACGGTGAAAAGCATGTAGAGCTTAGTTTAGACAGTGGCCAGTCGTTTTATAGCTTAGCTTTATTTTCCGTCGATATGTACTTCCGGGCGAATGTTACATAGATGTTTCTATGGCGCTCCTGGGTGTTATTCTTTTTTAACATCATGACCGGCAGAACCGTTAACGAGCACTCCGCGCCGAGCGGATGCTCACATTAACGCCCTTAATAGGCCAAAACCGCCGGGGCGGAAGGGTAGTTCGGACCGCGGAAGCCTTCCGGATTACCGTGAATAGCTTTTAACCTAGTCAAGACCAAAAATTCACGAACCAGGAAGGGTGGGGGGATCGGCCATCCCCTCGTTCCCTAAGAGGTCTGTGAACAAAAACACTTAAGGAAATAAAAGAAACCAAGCAAAAAGTAGTATAGTACCCAAGAAAAAGAAAAAATTTTGTCGAACACGAAATCAAACTTGAGGAAGGTGCCGTTCCCAATAGGGAAGGCGCAAGACGAATGACGCCACAAAAATAGGAAGCGTGCCGAGCGGAAATAGAAATGTTGCTCGAATACGACATGATAGAACCCTCGAAATCGCCATGACTTGCGGGGTAGTAATGGCGAAAAAGAAAGGGGGCAGCTTAGATTTTGTTGCGAGTTTCGCTACTTGAACGCGGTAACGATAAAAGATGCGTACCCGATACCGCGAATAGACGAGACCCTCTCTAAACTTGCTGATGCCAAATTCTTCATCACATTGGACTTGGGTTCTGTCTGCCTTCTGCCAGGTCAAACTGCGGAAGAAGGATAGAGAAAAGACCGGATTCGCGTGTGAGTTGGGGTTGTACCAGTGGAAGAGGATGCCCTTCGGCTTGTGCAACGCAACGGCCACTTTTCAAAGACTGATGGCTCAGGCTTTGACCAGAGTGACGAAAAGAAGTACGGGAATCTTGGGATGTGTTACGTGGATGACGTAGTCATAGCAACACCGACCCTGGAAGACCACATTGATTGGCTCGATGAGGTCTTTGGATGCATGAAAAGAGCAGGCTTGAAATGCAAACCATCGAAACGTGAAATCCTTAGAGAGTCAATCAAGTACCTGGGAAGAATGGTGGACAGGCATGGTGTGAGGCCGGAACCGGAAGCAGTAGAAGCTGCGTTGACTTGGAAGGCTCCCAGAACGGACACACAGCTTCTGAGCTTCCTAGGGTTTGCCAACTACTACCGTGAGTTCATAAAAGGATATGCAGACAAGGTGTATCCGATGCAGAAGCTGATGCGCAACAAAGGGAAAAAGTTCGAATGGAGCGATGAAGCTCAAACGGCCTTCGAGAACATAAAGCGGGAACTGTGCGAAGCGCCAGTGTTAGGCATGCCTAAAGAAAAGGGCATGGATGTTCTGGACACAGACGCATCGGTAGTAGCCATCTCAGGAATATTGCATCAGGAGCAAGAATGGAATGGAAGAACGGTTCTCGGTCCCATTGCATTTGGCAGCAAGGTCTTGAGTGACACTGAGATGAAATATGGTGAACCAAAAGCAGAAATGTTTGCAATAGTCACTTTCTTAGAAAAGTATCGCGCATACTTGGGGAGCGCTCCCTTTAAGTTACGCGTAGATAACAGAGCTTTATCCTAGTTGAAGACCTACTCGATGGATCAGAGTTATATTGGTAGATGGATAGTAAGATCGGATGGCTACCACATGATAATCGAGCACAGGATGCCTGATAAACACCAGAATGCTGACAGCCTCAGCAAGAAAACTGATTTCTATGAAAAATTGGAACAGAAGCAAGCCAATCAGGCAGAAATAAAGAAAGGTTTCTCCTTTTTGGACAAAAAAACTTATGAAGTGCTTCACTTAACGAGATGGTTGGACAAGTCTGGACATCCAATTCCAGGACATCTTGAATTACTTGTCGAGAAAGCAGCCGAGATAAAAAATCCTATCCAAAAGGGACCCGGTGCCCTTGGATCTGATGCTGCGCTCAAACCTGGTCCAGCAGGAACTCTCTCGCATGAACATAAACAGCCTCTCATTATTGGATAAAACGGTGCAGGTCACACCGCAAGTGGTGCGGATGCTGGATGGATTGTTAGAGAGAGAAGTGACCGGAGACGACCACGAGAGGGCCATGGCATCACTGACAGTCAGTGAGAAGGTGAAGATCATGCCGTCAATACGACAACACAAAGACAACAAGAGGAGGGATTGTAGGTCAATAGTTCAGCAACTAGTATCCTCAATACCCCACGAGGTCTTAACACGTACTTCATACGGTTGGAAAGAACAGGGGAACGATACGCGAAAGAAAACCGTTACCTTTGAGGACCAAGATAGAGATGGTGAGATGGTTGAATGAAAATTGGTGCAAGATTGCTTGTCCGGGGAGACAAACGGTGAGAAAAGCCGGCGAGTTCAAGATCAACACCCGGAAAAGGGAAGTTTGTCCGGGGAGTCTGAGATAGATGAAAAAGTTTCTAACGAGAAACAGGACCTGGGGAACAAAATTTTGTCCGGGGAGTTCAGATGGATGCGAAGAAGGCACAGACCTGATCTGGAGGAGGCTGCAGACTCCATCAAAGACTCTTCAACAGATGACAGTTCCCGAAACTCAGGAGTTGACACCTACTCAGACAGGAACTCGAGCTCGGGATCAGAACTGTCAGAACAAGCGATCCACACACTACTAGTAGAAACTCGTGCAAGGGATCTGGATAGAGAGGTGTACCAGGACCCTGACAGTGATCGCTACCTCATACCAAGCGAAAGAGTCTTTGACAACGCAGCGGTGGATTTGGAAACAATAGCGGTATCGAAACGTTCGATAAGTCTGTTGCCACAAAAAGAGGTAGTCAGGACTGATCTTCAGCCCTTCAAACAAAAAACACAACCGTTGGCGAAGATTTGGTGCGTTAAGATGGAAGAAGACACACATCAGCCCAATGAGCTGAATAGTCAGATGAGGGTCATGAAGACATACTTGAAGGCGAGATACAGACTCTCGGACCTACTAAGGGCGCAGAGAAATGACCGCATGACCAGCAACCTGAAGAGGTGGATAGAAAATGGTGCACCAGACAAAGGTGACCTGGAAGAAGATAGTTACCGTATCATGAGACAGCACTTCATGCAGAAAAAGGGGATGTTATATTTGAACAAGGACGGAATTGCGGCTTGCAAGAGAAGAGCAGAAGACAAAGTCCTATACAAGTATAACGCGATAGTGTTGCCGCAACTCTATCAGACAGAACTATTATTCAGGTCGCATGATCAGATGGGCCATCAGGGGATCGACAAAGTCTATCAGGGGATCCTGAAGCGCTTTGAGTGGCCTGGAATGAAAAAGGCATGTGAGAAGTGGGTAACAGCGTGCTTGTCATGCCAACAGGTCAAGAATCCAAGGAAATTGCGATTTCCTTTACGGTCGATCGAGTCGTCTGAATTCAACGAGGTGGTGCAGATAGATCACTAAAAGATTTGCATGACAGACAGTGGTTATAATCAAGTCTTGGTCATGATAGATCACTTCACGAAATATGCAGAGGCCGTGCCCTGCATAACAGCCTCAGCAGAAGAGCCATGCGACCACCTGATCAACCGGAACAGCTTTCGTGGGAGAGCTCACGAAAGAGCTTATGAGACGCTCACAGGTTGCTCAAGCTCACTGCACGACATACCATCCCAGACGAATGGCTTAGTGGAAAGGCAGAATAGAACGTTAGTGTCGATGCTGAGGGTATATTGTTCCAGGTACATGAACAATTGGGACAGATACCTTCCACAGGTGATGGGAGCCTATAATAGCACGCAACACTCCACCACCGGAGTTAGCCCACACATGATGCTGACTGGACACGAGAAGTCTTTACCCTTGACTTTTTCTACCCAGAGTATGAGGGAAAGAAAACGTCTCCACAGGTCCACGTGAGGGATGTGATTAGACGTCAGCAAGAGTTGAACGTTTTGTGTAGACTAAATACTCAGAAAGCACAGGCAAGGCAGAGGAAGAAATTCGACAAGAAAGCAGCTGGTGCAAAAGCTTACTCGGTAGGAAACTACGTATGGGTATTTCAGAAGGTCATACCGCCGAAAGGAACGAAAAAGCTTTTATTAAGAAAGTGGAGGGGACCTTTCATGATTACCGAGGTGCACCAGGAGGGACGCTTTTATAGACTGAGTACTGGCCGAACCGCTCATTACGAAAAAATTAAGCCATACAATCCATCGACAGAAGACTGGTGTATAAATGCAGACATGGAAGAAGGGGATTATCTAATGATGGTCCCTGCTTGTGAGGTCAATGAGAAGGGCACCAGGGAAAAGAACGATGGAAATGAAGTCATAGAGGAAAGAACAAGTACACCACTGAACCTGGACCCAAATGAGGCGATTGAAGCAGACGATGAAACTTTACCCTACGCAGAAGAAGACTGGCAAGACCCTGAACAAAGGGAGGTTCCCAAGAACTTGGAACCGGATCTTCCGTTCACGATGACAGGACAAGATCCAGGAAGAAACAGAACCCTTACGGCGATGATTTTATAATAGACAGGAAAGACCTAAAGAAGATAGGGGGAGAAGTAGTGGGTCTAGAGGAAATAACTGTGTGACAGGACATTGACATAGTCGATGATCACGACCATGAGTGGGTAGATGACCGGTCGAAACCTGAGGTAGAATTCGACGACGAGCAACAGCAGTCATATGAACAAGACTTGACGAATCTGCGTGTCTTTAAATGGCTGAACGAAAGGAAGTCGGACCCAAAGGAGACCAGTGTCACGATTCAAGATGTAGATCGTGAAAGCACGAAATACATGAAAACCGAATGAGAAGATCCTTCCTGGGCTGCCCAGGAGGGGCGACTACTCATTCCGGCTTCCAACCTCGATTCGATACCCGATATGCGATCGAAGGGGACGTCGATGGATATTTTTGTCCGGGGAGTGGGGGTAGGATTTACCCACACTGAAAATTTATTATTAAAAAAATTAAGAATAGCAAGAGAGACAGGGGATTTAGAAGCAGAAACAGGCAAAGAACCTAAGAAACCTGACATAGGGAGGGTAGTTGAGTCATATTTTAACTTACCAAATGAATATTCAAGTAGCATAATACTAACAGACAGCGATTTCATACTCACGGATAGAACATGTGTAATAGCAATCACAGCACACATGAGTTTTAAGACAGCTTTAGCAGCAGATTTTAAGAGAGAATATAAAAACATAGAATTCCTTTGGAAGCAAAGACCAGGAATAGGGGGCGTAGCAGCCTTGTCTCCGGCGGCGTCACAGATACCGTAAATAAGGGGGCGTAGCAGCCTTGTCTCCAGCGGCGTCACAGATACCGGTAAAATGTTTCTTAGTGACACGGGCGACGGAGAAGCGGTACGTGGACCGGGAAAACCTAGTCTTGTCCTTGACGAGATTGAGAGACTTCTTCGTGGAAAGGGATGTGAAGGAGCTTTCGCTTCCAGTGTACGACCCGAACAGAGGACGAATGCATCCTCGAGAACTGTACGCGCTCATACACGTAATCTTCTCTGATACGAATATACAAGTATACTTACATAAGAAATATTACTTAAGTATAGGCTGAGTTAAGGTGACGTGCAAGAGGGTGTCAGACTAAAGTAGGTAATGTGTGCTATGTTATGTTATGTTACGTTATGTTATGTGTTATGTTATTAAGGTCCTAGGTAAGAAGGAGTTAGTGATCACAAACAATTTAATAACGATCTTAGGAATAGATCCAAAGTTTGGTCTGTCCAATCTTAGGTCGAATTCCAAAAATTTAGAGACCGATTGATTTTAATAAATTTTAGGATCAAAATCTTTTTATCTGACTCTTTTAAATAAATTTTAACGAGAATTTCGGAAAAACATCCTACGAGTTACTGTGTAAAATGTTCTCAGCAGTTCCAGAGAGAACAAAGGAGGAGTTGGAATTGATACTGGGAAGGAAGTTCATGGGATACGTGAGTGGGAACTTCAGTGACTTTGAGAGACAGAAACAGAGAGGATCAACCGTTACAGATTACAATACAGTAGATGAGAATGATGAAGTCCACCGAGTGATGATGGAAGTGGAACCATTACTGGAAGCTTCGGGAAAGCGTAATTGGAGGAGCATCATGTTGACACATGAAGAGTTTCCCTGCCACTGCTTGCTGCAAACATGGTGGTATCTCGGGCATAGTAATCTGGTGTTGATCTGGGACTCTGGAGAGCTGCTCTCCATGGGTTTATCAGACTCATCACGGCCCGTAACAATAGTGATAGTTAGATTTATGATGGCGATAAGTTGGCTGGAGGCTCATGTGAGAGAGAACAATAGACAGGAGGCGCCAACGAGAGAACAATTGCAGAGATTGGATTGTCTAAAAGATTTAGATCTTTTTGAGACAATGTGCAAGATTCGGAACATTCCGATAGAAGTAAAAAAAGATATGGGCAAGAAAACGACTGATGCCATGGTTTAGAGCCAAAATGACTGCATGGTTGAACGAATATGCCAAAAAGCATATGTCGAAGCACGACAGAGTGAACAGTGGGTTTCAGCTGGATATTGGGGTAGGAGCTTTCAAGCGAGCTTTCGTGACTCATCGGAATGCAGTGACCACCGCGGTGAAGAGAATTGCCAGGACAAGTGAACGTAGTGGAAAGGAAAAAGAAGAGATGTTGAAGGAAGATTTGGAGAGAAACGTGACGTTGTGTCTCCACAACAGCTTCTGCCGGAACAGAGAATCTAATGTGGATCCCTAACCTTGTTGTAACCGGAGGGTAGAAGAGCAGAAGTGTTGGAGGACTGCTTCCAACAGCGTCAGATTAGCTAATGATGTGTTGCAAGACACAGAAACTGAAAGTGCAGAGTCAATGTCGCAGGAGGAGGAAATGGAGCATTGACAAATGGCCGAGAAACAAGATGCTCAAAGAAAGAAAATTAGAAGAATTTAGAAGTTTTAGAACTTCTAAACAACGAAAAAAGAAGAAACAAAGAAGTGACGAAAGAGAAGAAGTTAAAACTCAGAATTGTTTTGTGTGTGTGACGAAAACGCAAGTGAGAAACCAAGCAACCAAGTTGTAATTGAAAACTGAACCATTTAGTTGAGTTTTGAACATTAAAGAATTTGTTGCATCTATAAATGTGCATTTTGATTTTAGTTAGTGGCTTTAGAGACACTTACTTATAATTTAGAAAGGCTTGAGTAAAGAGTATATTTAAATATTCCGGCCTGCATGACTGTTTTTAATCAACTAGGAAAACTGATCACTTTGTGGTGACATGAAAGACTTGGATAAATTATTGAAGAGGGCGATTGTTTCATTGTTTTTGCTAACCACATAGTTCCTTAATTTAATTATTCAGGACAATGACAACTAAAATTTCCGAAGGAAAGAAGAAGAGTAGGATAATTTTAGCTTGTTGGTTGGCAGGACTGTCCTGCAAACTTACACTTTTTAAAAGCTAGGCGAAAAAGTTTTAAATCAGGGCATTGACGTTGGAAGTCAGAAAAAATATTTTCATCTTAAGTCATATCCTCAAAGTACAGATTAGTGAAAGAATTTGGAAGGCTATAATATTGTAGTATGATGCCATTTATATTCTGCAGTGAGTCGATATGACGCGGATAAAAGTAATTTCGTGCATTTTGTAAATTCTGTTCGATGACACTGTACCAATTTTACGAACATTGCGAGATTCAATGGGGACATTGACCGGGCTGTCCGGGGAGTATGTGACATCCGCCAGAATGGACAAAGATGCAGATTCAACAGATTCGAAATTATAGCAACTAACCTTCCGAATTGACGGTTTTAAGAGATTAACAACGTTACTGGGACAATTAGTCATACGGCGAAGGTCAATTTATTCTGGTATTTTGAAATTTTAAAAATTCGAAGTGATGACGTAATAATTCTAAGAAGCGTCAAGAAGGGCCATTTTGGAAGAAACCAGAATAAAATCAGAACAAGAATAGTTGCGACGACGACAACAACGAGAAAATTGAGAATGAGAATCGGAGAAAAAGAGAAGTTGCAGAGACCGTTCCGAATTGCAACTATTGTGTCGCTACAATAGTTGCAAGGCTGTTGCAAACAACGGTGAAGGGTGGAAAACCAGCCTTCCGGAAGGAAGATAAGGGTCTTATTTCCCCGGATTCAAGAATCCGGAGGGGACTCGGGACTGGAACTTATATCCTTTTATACAAATTTTTAGCTTCCCTATTATGTCCTGAATTGAATTTAATTAACATCTGAATTCATTTTGCAAGGACGAGAAGCTAGGAGTTGGGGGAAAGGGTTGATCCATCTTCGATGGAGATGATGGTTTTTATCTACTGAACAAAAACAATATTAATTCGATAAATAGTAGTAGCCCTGTTTTTAGGAGTGACCTCGTGGTCTGGGGATACTGAGACCCAGCCCTGAGCTCACTATTTCTGCATGTTATTAAATTAATCTGAATGTTTTGAGCGAAGCCGAAGGCAGTAACGTTTTTGTCGACCCGATGTTGGAAAGACCACTAAAAGAACTGGCTTTGGTAGAGACGGTGAAAAGCATGTAGAGCTTAGTTTAGACCCTGGTCAGTCGTTTTATAGCTTAGCTTTATTTTCCGTCGACATGTACTTCCCGGCGAATGTTACATTTCATTTTCTCGTGTCGAGTTGCGTGTTCTTCTTATTGAAGAAACGTAACCCGTATCGCTTTTAATTGAAAAAGACTTAAACTCTTGTCATCTTCTTTTATTATTATCACTTCCATATCTAGAAAATTCCAAGGATTTTGACTGGAATACGTGATGAAGGGACTCCTGACTGTAACCTCGGTTACTATGATACTCTTGACCTTCTGATTACAGTAAAAAAAACTTGAAATTCCTAACCCTGTAGTTGGTCGCAGTCAGAGTACTTCTAGGGGTTACAAATCTTGCTTTCGCATTTGACTGCTCGAATCTTTGTAGCTTTTGAGATGAGATCAAAGGCGATAATCAACAGCTAGAAATCAGTCGGCTTTTTTTGCTCTTTTTTCATTATTTTCGCCTTTGATCTTTTTGACCTTCAAACTTTAAATGGAAATTCTCTAAAAACAAAAATACAGTCGTTTAGATAGAGATTAGTCTGAACTAGAAATTTTATTCAAATCAAAACAAAACATCCGTGCATTATATTATCGAACCCTAAAATTTGGAAAATTCCATACATGCTCTATTCGAAAATCTGTATTGAAAAACCGAATTCGGAAAAAGAAAAAAACAGTTACAGAAAAACGATTTTGTAGAAAAAGAAATTATAGCTTTTCAACAGGAAAGAAAACTGTTTTGCAGAAAAATTATTTGACAGAAAAAGAAAAAATTTTTTTGCAGAAAAAAGTTATTTCTAGCAGAAAATATTTATCAACAGAAAAACAGGTAGTCATTGCTTGATCTGGACGGCAACAGAACTCGGCAATAGAACTCTATCGGCTGTGTTGATGAAATTAGCAACAGCACAGAACGCAAGCAACAGCACAGAACAGCAAATCAACAGCTTGAAATCAAAAATATTTATCAACAGAAAAACAGGTAGTCATTGCTTGATCTGGACGGCAATTTATTTCGTCAATTCAATTATTTACTGGGAACTGATCACAGTCTTTTCCCTTCTGGACGGCAATTTATTTCGTCAATTCAGTTATTTACTGGGAACTGATCACAGTCTCTTCCCCTTCAACTGATTGTACCCCGCATCCTGATCGAACCACTTTTAACTCATTGTTCGCCCAGAATTGGCATAGCGAAAGAAAATAGACAGCCAGAAATCAACAGCTAGAAATCAGTAGTCATTGCTTGATCGAATCAGACGAGCGAGGAGAAAAACTAATCTCAGCACTGTAATTAGATTATTTAGCAGAATTACAGGATCTGAAGTCATGTCAAGCAAAAAACTTAGCCAAGAAGAATTTAATGGATTCAAAAATCAGCATTATACAAGATCTACTCCGATTTGTACGACCAGAAGGAAGATTATCGAAAAATAATGGAGTTTATTGAGAAAACATCGGAAGCAGACAAGGATGGCAAACTACAGTCAACATCGACGAAAGCAAAAGAAGTATCAAAAAACGTGAGAAACTTTTCGCCTTTTCCTGTACCAGAGGAGTGTGTAAACTTGATTTTGGGTTCAAGTATAATTGCTAGGGTAAAAACTGAAACTTTCCCCAATGATACGATTGTTCATGCATACAGGGGTAGCTCCACTGAGGAGAAAATAAAAGTTCTTGACCAATTTAGTCAAAAAAAACTTAAGTGTGTGATAATCCAAGATGGGACAAACTCCATCTTAAAAAAAATTTACTCAACGATTGATGAGTTTAGCGCCAAATATGAAGAACTTATCGCTCTAATAACCGCAAAATTTTCACCAGAATCGATTGTTATTTGCCAAATACCACCAATACTTAACAATGAGGATGCTAATGACAAAATTGATCATTATAATCGTTTTCTGAATGAAATGTATAGTTCGACGACGGGATTTGAGGTGCTAAATCCAAACTCAAACATCAAAAGCTTGGAGAGCTATCAGAGTTTATAGTTTGACACTATACACCTGAACGATGAATTAGGTATACCATTCTTGCGCAATTGCCTCGGCTCATACGTGTTCAAACACTCAAGTAAACTCCCGAGAATAAAACCAGCCCCTGATTATACTGGAAAAGCAAATTCCAACCAAAAATTGCTTTCCAATTATCAACATAAAAATGTTTATAGGTCTACCAATAGACCCTATAGTAACGATCGCAAGCACCCATATGGCCGACAAACTGGTCATGGCCGACAAACTGGTCAAAAAAACTTCAACAACAACTCATGGGGCTCTGTGATAATAATTATAACCATAATCTGAATCGTAACCAGCAGTCATATAACTACTCGCAAGGTTTTCATTATTAAGTAATGCTAGTTAAGACTATCTTTTTGATAAACGACTGTTATTTGTAGTTTTAATTATAATTGTTCTACAAAGCGATATGCTGTTACTTTTTGCCTTAACTAGCATATCTGTCATCAGCTTCTGCAAAAGCGATCAATTCGTAGCTTATGCGGTACTGAATAAAAGAAAAGGAAAGTATCTTTTTCCATGGGTTGCCACAATATACTCGAACAAATACTATTGCATTATACTTAATAATATAAGCTATTACTATTCTAGTTATTATATAAAAAACACAAGCAAGACTTATAAAAAACAAGAAAGTTCCCTTCATAAAACTCTCCTAACATCAGGGGATATCCACCCAAATCCAGGACCATTCATGCAATTCAGTCAAATAAAGAAAAAACTGGAAAACTACAACAACAACTTAAAAATACTACATCTGAATTGTAGAAGCTTAGCTAGAAAGCGTTCAGATCTCAAACAACTTATCAAAACTTTTAATGATAATACAATTTTCGGATTTTCCGAGACATGGTTCAATGATACAAATGACGATAAACTATGGGCCATAGACAATGACAAACATAAGTTGTTCCGATGTGATAGAACTTATGAATCGAGTAAAAAATTGAAGGTTGGAGGGATCATGTTACTGGTTCCTAAAAAGTTAAACCCAAAAGTAAGACATGACTTAAACAACATGCACAAAAAGTATGATAGCATCTGGATAGAATTTAAAGCCGGACTCAACAAAAATGATAGAACCACTCTATTAAACCTGGCCTACAATCCTAATAGAAACAACAAAACAGACTTCTTAGAAGATCTAGCCAAATCAATTGACCATGCACAATCATTCAATTCAAACCTAATTTTACTAGGAGATTACAATCTCAACTATCTCAACGAAGACGACAAACAGTCTTTAGATACAATCCTAATACCATATAATCTGGACGTCACTAACAAGTTAACACCTACTCACTCAAAAGCACTAATTGACTATATTATCACCGACCTAGGCATAAAAGATCTAACAAATAATTCAATAGTATTCACACCACCAATTAAGACCGACCACCAAGCAACAGCATTCATTACAGAACTTAAGCTCAACAACAATGTAAGACCAATCAAACGTAAAATATATGACAAATCCAATTACTCCAATTACAAATTCAAACAAAAACTATCAGCTATAAATTGGAGAAGTTTCTATAGCAATAATAATCCCGAAATAGTTCTCGACATCTTCACATCTAACATTGCTGACACCATTAAAGAATGTGCCCCACAGAAGACTATTTTCATTCGCAACGACAAACCAAAGGTAAACTACGAAGATGATAAATTTATTTCCCAACTGTTTAATTCGAAAAAAAGCGAACGCGAAAAATGGAGTATAATAAACGATACAAGAAACTCAAAAAAATCTTCCAACCTCATTCCATTACTTAGAAATTCCTTCGGCTATTTCATAACCAATAATTTACAGATGGCGAACCTGCTAAATTACAAGTTCTCAACTCTTGGATGCTTTTATGAGACAAATTCAAAAATCAGGCAAAATCCACCGACTTCTACATGCAAAATTCGAAATAATAATAAATTTTCATTCCGATTCATCACATCAGCTGAATGTAAAAAAGAAATACATAATTTAAATTGTCAAAAGGCACCAGGTCCATCCAAAATTCCAGCCTGGGCGCTGAAGGATGGCTGCAATGAAATATACACACATCTGACATTTCTGTACAATGAGTTTTTGAAAAACAAGACATATCCTTGCAAGCTCAAAAAAGCAATTGTCACACCAATATACAAAAAAGAAGATGCAGAACTGCCAGAAAATTATAGGCCTATTTCTATAACTGGGGCTCTTTCAAAAAATTTTGAAAAATTGTTATATAAACAAATCAACGAATATCTGATATCCCAAAAATTACTAAGTAAAACCCAATTTGGGTTCAGAACATCATATTCAACAATAGACGCTATTCCTTATTGCACTGAAGCATTCAGAAAAGCAATAGACAACAACAAAACTGTAGCATGTTCCTTACTGGATCTCTCTAAAGCATTTGATTCTATTGATCATACTTATCTTAAACAAAAACTAAGAGGGTTAAATTTTTCCGAAGAAGCTATAGAAATGATCAATTCCTTTATCACTGTAACATTCGCCCGGAAGATACATATCGACGGATAACAAAACTAAGTCTTAAGACGACTGGCTAGCGTCTAAACAGAGCTTTGCATGTTTTTCACCGTCTCTACCAAGCCAGTACTTTTCGGTGGTCTTTCTTACATCAGGCTGACAAAAACGTTACTGTTCTCCGGCTTCGACCAGAACGCTCAAATTAACTGAATTACATGCAAAATTAGTGAGCTCATGGCTGGGTCTCTGTATCCCCAGACCACGAGGTCACTCCTAAAAACAGGGCTGCTACTTATCATATTACTATTGTTTTTGTTCAGTAGATAAAAATCATCATCTCCATCGAAGATGGATCAACCCTTTCCCCCCAACTCCTAGCACCTCATCCTTGTCAAAACTAATCAAAATATCAGTTAAATTCAAGTCAGGACATGACAGGATGCTAAAATTCAATACAAGTTCATAAAAGTTCCTGTCCCGAGACCCTTCCGGATTCTTGAATCCGGCGAATCAAGCTCCTTAACCTCAGGTTCACGCTAACTCGGAGGGCTGGTTTTTACCCTTCACCGTTGTTCGCAACGGCCTTGCAACTATTGTAACAGCACAATAGTTGCAACTCGGAACGTCCTCTGCTGTTCGGTAGTTCGTTGTTGTTTTTTAGTCTCGATTTTCGTACTGTTCGTAATCGCAGATAAAGTTGTTCTGTTTCTTTCTGCTATTTTAGCCAAAATGGCCGTTTTAACATTTCTCAGAAATGTTACGTCATCACTTCGAAAATTTAAAATTTAGAATTCCAGAATCTTCTAGCCTTCACCGTTTGGCCAATCATTCAAATAACGTCCTTATCCGTTCTAAATCGCCAATCCGGAAGGTTCACTGCTAAAATCCTGAATTCTGCAGAGACTGCATTTTGGCCATTCTGGTCGAATGTCACATACTCCCCGGACAGTCCGGTCAATGTCCTCATTGAATCGCGCAATGTTCTAAATGGTTACAGTGCCATCGAACAGAATTTACAAAATGCACGAAATTACTTTTACCTACGTCACATCGACTCACTGCAGAATATAAATGGCATCATACTACATCACTATAGCCTTCAAATTCTTTCATTAATCTGCGCATTGAGGATATGACTTAAGATAAAACATATTTTCTGACTTCCAGTGTCAATATCCCGATTGAAACTTTTTCTCCTAGATTTAAAAGGTGTTGGCTTGCAGGACAGTCCTGCCAACCAACAAGCTAAAATTATCCTACTATGCTCCTTCCCTTCGGAAATCTTGCTTGTTTATTGTCCTGAATATTAAAACCAAGAGACCTTGTGGTTAGAAAGAACAATGCAACAACCTCCCTCCTCAAGAAGTTACTCAAGTTTTTCATGTCACCACAAAGTGATCAGTCTTCCTAAGTGATTAAAAACAATCATGCAGGCTGGAATATTTAAATATACTCTTCCCTCAAGCCTTTCTAAATAAATAATAAGTGAGTGTCTCTAAAGCCACTTCAACTATTGACTCCAGGATGTCTTTTATCGCGGGCCATACTGCGTTTTCTGCTGTTGCAGGATCTCTGAGCCTGCTCAGAAAACCTCTACTGTGTAGATGGTCATTGATGCCAGCAAACACAATCGTTATCGGGTTCATCTCTGTCTGCCTCTGTACCCCTATAGCCAATGACACTGATTGCAATAGGTCTAGGTCAACTGCGGCCAGCATTATGACGTCCGGCCAAAACAAAGACTTAGAGGTGTACACGAACTCTGAATTCGCTATTACCATGATTTTGGCCTTTCTCATCTCTGCTTTGTCGTAGGCGGCGAAGATGGTCTCATCTTTCTTTATCGCTGTCAATCCGCCATATCTCTGGGCATCACCATCTTGGTTCACTAGTTTTGGGTACACTCTCTCCTTCACATGACCAGGTGGTGTCGTCAATTGCCTAAATATCTTCACGTGTTGTCCAATCGGCGCTCTCGCCGTCAGGAATCTTCCTGGCCTTTCTTCACGATTCCTCTCATCATGGTTCAATCTCACATCTTGCAACGGTCTTGCATTCACAGGTCCTATTGTGTTGTTGGAGGGCAGTCCCTCCAAGTCGGCAAATCTCAAGGCCGTCGTGGAGCTGAAATTTATGCTAGCGGCTATCAACCAGTCTACGCCGGTTATCGAGTACAATCTGCTGACGGATAGCGTCGCTCCATTCAGCATCCTCCTTGCATCATTGATGAAGCTCACTCTCTGTAGGTCCAGCTTCATTAGTTCTTCTTTGTATATATGCCAAGGAGACGGTATGGATCGCGACCACATCAATGAGCCTCTGCTCGGTCTTTCCTCTCGACTGGTACTCGTCGTCTCCGATCTAGTGTCCGATCTAGATGTGCCGGCTACTTCTTCGATTGGTTGGTTGACAGGTCCTATCCTTCTCCTAGGATGAATTGTTCTCCTCATCGGTGCCTCTCCCAACCGATCCTGTACATCTGTTCTTCGACCTGGTTCACTGGAGCTTTGTTGCCGGTAATTTATGGCGGCTGGGACCGTACCCAAGCGTGTTTCCAGGTTAGGAGGCACAAAGGTGGTGATCACCGTATCACTCACCGTTCCCTCTTCCTTCAGCACTCCTGTGTCAAAGAGTTCTGCTTCCAGCTCATCCAACCGTTCTTGGAAGACTCGATTCAACCAAGCTTGTCCTTCGACACTGTCGAAGTGGATGCCATCTGTGGTCAGTCTGGCTTGATCCATGGCTCTCAATTCATGTTCAATGTCCATGAGGATCATTCTTCCGGCATTTCTATTTGCTAGGTTTCTCAAGATGTTGTTCCATCTCATGACTCCCTCGTTGTGCCTTCTTCCTGATACTGTCAGGCTTCTTGTGTTCATTGGCACAGTGCAAACGGTCAGTACCGCGCAACTGAACTTCTGCCAGAGAGTAGTAAACAAACACACCATCATTGCTTCCCACAGTGCTTCCTGCTCATCTGATCCTCTGGAGATGTCATTCGTCCCAACTAAGATCATCACATTGGGTATCTTCCCTGGATTCATCAGCTCCACCATGCGATATAATTGGGCAATCGTCGCGCCTCCAAAGGCCATCACCGTGGTGACCCACGAGGTCCTCAAATTCGACAGCACTCTGACTAAGCTGTCTCCCAATATCAGGTGAGATGTCCCGAGTGGTGGTTGCTGCAGGTTCACAGCCGGGCTCCAGGTAGCTCGATTGAAGCAGGCTCTCGGATCTGTCTCCGGAACTCCCGTGAAATTATACTTTAATTGATTATTCTTCTGCACGTCCATTACACGAGACACTTTCTTCGCTGGCATCTTCCTTACTTTTCTCTCGGTGATCTTCGAACTCCCCCTGAGTGGCGTCACGTCACTTATCCCTTGTCTGATTATTGTCTGGGAGAGTTGTACTCTGCCCGTATCGTCAATCGTTCCATAGGGTGCAGTCACCCCGGAACCTGGTGCATTCTTGTTAGCGACCAATCGTCCAGCGGTCTCTATCAGTTTTCTCACTGTCTGTTCTACGACGGGATCACCCAAGGTGTCACTAGGATCCGGGATTGTTACTCGGTTCGTCTCTGCTGGAAGCCGTGTCTCCGTTGTTTGACTCATTTCTCGAGGTGTCAAGAGCTCCATCGGGGACTGCCCACGAGGAATATCCCTTGCAGGTATCATTTTCTCAATGGACGTCGTCAACGCCACCTGCTCCGATCGCTCTTTGTATTCCTGCCTTAAGCGTTCGATCTCTTGACCCTGCTTTTTGTTGCAGTCTTCAAACAACTTTCTCCACATGTCCCGGTCTTCCTCCATCGCCAGCATGGTCTTCGTCATATCGTTTAACTCCTTCTTCGTACTTCTCAACTGATCGTTCATCTCGTCCAGATCTTGTAAGGTTTGGTTCGTCTGAACCTTCTGTGTTACTTTCGCCCCTTTTGGTGGCACAGCTGCTCTCAGTGGTGAACCAGACGAGGTCGCCTCGCTGTTCATCTCCCGATGCATTCTCGTCAGCCCAGGTTTGGGCTTGGAGGGCATTGGCATCTCACCTGGTTGGTAAGTCCTAGAACTTCCCAACCCAGGCTCATTCGCCAAGTCACTCCCTGAGAGAGCCCCGTTTCTCCACCTCATCACTCTCATGTTCGGGCGGTCTAGTACTCCTCTTTCTCCATATGCTGCCATCAACAGGACTTCCGTGGGGCGGTCCCCACGGTTGTCGTGCCCCAAGATGTTAATCAGGGCGGTCAGCAACATGACCACCTCTGGGTCCTCCAGAGCGAAGTCTCGTTCGATCAGCCGACGATAGATCGCATCTACCATCGGTCCTACATATGCCTCTGCCAGGTCCATCAATTCATCCAGGTTGAAATTGTCCATACTGTTCTTTCCAAGTTTGATTTGATTTCGATTTCAAGTTTTGACTCAAGTGAGCAATTAAATGATCAATCAGGATCTAGAAAAGAAATCACGAATGTCACACTTGTCAATTTCACCTTAACATACATCGTTAAAATTTGCTTAAAGACAGTTCAGATAAAAAGATATTTATCCTAAAATTTATTAAAATCAATTGGTCTCTAAAATTTTGGAATTCGACCTAAGATTGGACAGTCCAAACTTTGGATCTATTCCCAAGATCGTCTTTTAGTTTTTCATGGTCACTAACCCCTACTTGCCCATGATCTTAATAACCTAACACATAACATAACATAACGTAACATAACACACATATCACATATTACATGCAGCTTGGTCTTTGGCCTAACACCCTCTCGCACATCACTCAGCCTATACTTAAGTAATATTTCTTATGTAGATACACTTGTATGCTCGTATCAGAGAATATCACGTGTACAAGCGCGTACAATTCCCGAGGATGCAGTCTTCCTCTATTTGGATCGTACACTGGAAGCGAAAGCTCCTTCACGTCCATTTCCACAAGGAAGTCCCTCAGCCTCGTCAAAGACAAGACTAGGTTTTCTGGGTCCACGTGCTGCTTCTCTGTCGCCCTCGTTACCAAGAAGCATAAGTACTTTCCCGGTATCTGCGACACCGCCGGGGGTAAGGCTGCTACGCCCCCTATCCCTGGTCTTTGCTTCCAAAGGAATTCCACGTTTTTATATTCCCTCTTAAAATCTGCCGCTAGCGCCGTCCTAAAACTCATGTCTGCGGTGATAGCTACCGCACATGTTCTGTTTGTGAGTATGAAATCACTGTCTGTTAGTATTATGTTACTAGAATATTCATTTGGTAAATTAAAATATGACTCAACTACCCTGCCTATGTCAGGTTTCTTAGGTTCTTCACCTGTTTCTGCTTCTAAGTTTCCTGTTTCTCTTGCTATTCTCAATTTTTTTATTATCAAGTTTTCAGTGTGGGTAAGTCCTACCCCCACTCCCCGGACAAAAATATCCATCGGCGTCCCCGTCGATCGCATACCGGGTATTAAGTCAAGATTAGAAGCTGGAATGAGAAGTTGTCCTTCCTGGGCAGCCCAGGAAGGATCATCTCGTTCGGTCATAATGTATTTCGCGCTTTCGCGATCTACGTCTTGAATCGTAACGCTGGTCTTTTCAGGGTCTGATGTCATGTCGTTCAGCCACTCTAAGACACGCAGGTTCGTCAGGTCTTGTTCATTTGACTGCTGTTGCTCATCGTCGAACTCCACTTCGGGTTTCGACCAGTCGTCAACCCACTCATCGTTGTGATCATCGACTATGTCAATGTCCTGTGACACTGTTATTTCCTCTAAACCCACTACTTCCTCCACTATTTTCTTTAGATCTATCCTATCCACTACAAAGTCGTCACCGTAAGGATTGTATTTCTTTCTTAGTCTCGTCCCGTCTTTCTGACGAGTCTGCATCGTGAACGAAAGATCTGGTTCCATGTTCTTGGGAACCTCTGTCTGTTCGGAATCCCGCCAATCTTCCTCTGCGTAGGGCAAGGTTTCATCGTCCGCTTCGATCTGTTCGTTTGGATCCAGGTCCAATGGTGTATCCGTACCTTCCTCTACGACTTCGTTTCCATCGTTCTTCTCCCTGGTGCCTTTTTCATTGACCTCACAAGCAGGATCCATCATTAGATAATCCCCTTCTTCCATGTCTGCAGGTATACACCAGTCTTCTGTCGATGGATTGTGTGGCTTGATGTTCTCGTAGTGGGCGGCTCGGCCAGTACTCAGTCTATAGAAGCGTCCCTCTTGGTGCACCTCTGTAATCATGAAGGGTCCCCTCCACTTCTTCAGAAGCTTTTTTGTCCCTTTCGGTGGTATAACGTTCTGAAATACCCATACGTAGTCTCCCACCGAGTAAGCCTTTGCACCAGTTGCTTTCTTGTCGAATCTTTTCCTCTGCCTTGCCTGTGCCTGCTGAGTGTTTCGTCTACACAAGTCGTTCAACTCCTGTTGGCGTCTGATCACATCCCTCACGTAGACCTGTGGGGATGTTTTCTTTCCCTCATACTCTGGGTAGAAGAATGTCAAAGGTAAAGACTTCTCGTGTCCCGTCAGCATCATGTGTGGACTGACTCCAGTGGTGGAGTGTTGCGTGCTATTATAAGCTCCCATCACCTGTGGAAGGTATCTGTCCCAATCGGTCATGTACCTGGAACAATATACCCTCAGCATCGACACTAACGTCCTATTCTGTCTTTCTACTAAGCCATTCGTCTGAGGGTGGTATGTCGTGGAGTGAGCCTGAGCGACTTGTGACCGTCTCATAAGCTCTTTCGTAAGCTCGCCTACGAAAGCAGTTCCATTGTCCGATTGAAACGTCATTGGACATCCGTGTCTTGCTATCCACGTATTGATCAGGTGGTCGCATGTCTCTTCCGCCGAGGCAGTTATGCAGGGCACGGCCTCTGCATACTTCGTGAAGTGATCTATCATGACCAAGACTTGGTTGTAACCGCTGTCTGTCATGCATATCTTCTGGTGATCTATCTGCACCACCTCGTTGAATTCAGACGACTCAATTGATTGTAAAGGAAATCGCAACTTCCTAGGATCCTTGACCTGTTGGCATGACAGACATGCTGTCACCCATTTCTCGCATGCCTTTTTCATCCCAGGCCACTCAAGCGCTTCAGGATCCTCTGATACACTTTGTCGATCCCTTGATGGCCCATCTGATCATGCGACCTGAATAATAGTTCTGTCTGATAGAGTTGCGGCAACACTATCGCGTTATATTTGTATAAGACCTTGTCTTCTTCTCTTCTCCTGCAAGCCACGATCCCGTCCTTGTTCAGATATAACCTCCCCTCCTTCTGCATGAAGTATTGTCTCAGGATCCTATAGCTGTCTTCTTCCAGGTCACCTTTGTCAGGTGCACCGTTTTCTATCCACCTTTTTAGGTTACTTGTCATGCGATCATTTCTCTGCGCCCTTAGAAGGTCCGAGAGTCTGTATCTCGCCTTCAAGTACGTCTTCATGACTCTCATCTGACTGTTCAGCTCGTTGGGCTGATGTGTGTCTTCTTCCATCTTAACGCACCAAATCTTCGCCAACCGTTGTGTTTCTTGTTGAAACGGCTGAAGATCAGTCCTGACTACCTCTTTCTGCGGCAACAGGCTTATCGAACGTTTCGATACCGCTATCGTTTCTAAGTCATCCGCTGCGTTGTCAAAGACTCTTTCGCTTGGTATTAGGTAGCGATCACTGTCAGGATCCTGGTACACCTCTCTGTCCAGGTTTCTCGCCCGAGTTTCCACTAGTAGCGTGTGTATCGCCAGTTCTGACAGTTTTGATCCCGAGGTCGAATCCTTGTCTGAATAGGTGTTCATTCTCGAGCTTTCTGACTTATCATCCGTCGAAGGTGTTGTGCTGGAGACTGCACGCTCCTCCAGATCATGTCCGTATTTCCTTCGCATCCATCTGAACTCCCCGGACAAAACTTTGTTCTCTAGGTCCTGTTTCTCATCAGGAATTTTCTCGTCTATCTCGGACTCCCCGGACAAATTTCCTTGTCCCGGGTGTTGATCTTGTGATCGCTGGTTTTTCTCCTCATCCTTCTCCCCGGACAAATAGTCTTGCAGCAGATTTTGTTCTACCTCTTCACCCTCTTTTTCCCGGTCTACAAAGGTGACGGTTTTCTTTCGCTTGCTGCTCCCCTGTTCTTTCCGTCCGTAAGAAGTACTGGTTAAAATCTCTTGGGGTATTGAGGTTACTAGTTGCTGAACTATTGTCCTACAATCCCTCTTGTTCTCTTCGTGCTGTTGTCTGGACGGCATGATCTTCACTTTCTTACTGACTGTTAGCGATGCCACTGCTGCTGTCCACTCGGGGTCATCTCTGGTCACTTCTCTTTCTAACAATCCACCCAGCATCCGCATTACTTGTGGAGTGACTTGCACCGTTTTATCCAATAATGAGAGGCTGTTTATATTCATGCGAGAGAGTTCTTGCTGGACCAGGTTCGAGCGCAGCAACAAATCTAAGGGGACTGGATCCTCCTTGGACAGGATCTTTATCTCAGCTGCTTTCTCTACAGGTAACTCAGGATGCCCTGGAATTGGATGTCCAGACTTATCCAACCATCTCGTTAAGGGAAGCGCTTCATAAGTTTCTTTGTCCAGAAACGAGAATCCCTCCTTTACTTCCGCCTGATTGGCCTGCTTCTGCTCCAATCTTTCATAGAACTCAGTTTTCTTGCTGAGACTGTCAGCATTCTGATGTTTATCACGCATCCTATGTTCGATTATCATATGGTAGCCATCCAATCTGACTATCCATCTACCAATATAACTCTGATCCATCGAGTAGGTCTTCAACCAGGATAACGCTCTGTTGTCCACGCGTAACTTGAAGGGAGCGCTCCCCAAGTATGCACGGTACTTTTCCACGAAGGTGACTACTGCAAACATTTCTGCTTTCGGTGCGCCATATTTCATCTCTGTGTCACTCAAGACCTTGCTGCCGTATGCAATGGGACGGAGGACTGTTCTTCCGTTCCATTCTTGCTCTTGATGCAATATTCCTGAGATGGCCACCACCGATGCGTCTGTGTCAAGAACATACATGCTCTTTTCTGTAGGCATGCCCAGCACTGGCGCTTCGCACAGTTCCCGCTTTATGTTCTCGAAAGCAACTTGTGCCTCATCGTTCCATTCGAACTTTTTCCCTTTGTTGCGCATCAGCTTCTGCATCGGGTACACCTTGTCCGCGTATCCTTTTATGAATTCTCGGTAGTAATTGGCAAACCCTAGGAAGCTCATGAGCTGTGTGTCCGTTCTAGGAGCTTTCCATGTCAGCACAGCCTCTACTGCTTCTGGATCTGGCCTCACACCATGCCGGTCCACCATTCTTCCCAGGTACTTGATCGAATCCCTAAGGATTTCACATTTCGATGGTTTGCATTTCAAGCCTGCTCTTTTCATACATCCGAAGACCTCATCGAGCCGGTCAATGTGATCCTCTAGGGTCGGTGTCGCTATGACTACGTCATCCACGTAGCACATCAAGAGATTCCCGTACTTTTTGGTCACTCCTGTCAAAGCCTGAGCCATCAGCCTTTGAAAAGTTGCTGTTGCATTGCACAAGCCGAAGGGCATCCTCTTCCACTGGTACAACCCCAATTCGCACGCGAATCCGGTTTTCTCCCTGTCCTTCTTTCGCAGAGGAACCTGCCAGAAGGCAGAACCCAAGTCCAATGTGGTGAAGAACTTTGCATCACCAAGTTTGGATAGGCTCTCGTCTATTCGCGGTATCGGGTACGCATCTTTAATCGTTACCGCGTTCAAGTAACGAAAGTCGCAACAAAATCTAAGCTGCCCCCCTTTCTTTTTCGCCATTACTACTCCGCAAGCCCATGGTGATTTCGAGGGTTCTATCATGTCGTATTCAAGCAACATTTCTATTTCCGCTCGGCACGCTTCCGATTTATGTGGCGTCATTCGCCTTGCGCCTTCCCTATGGGGAACGGCGCCCTCTTCTAGTTCGATTTCGTGTTCGACGAAATTACAGCAACCGATGTCCGCCTTATGTTTTGAAAATACTTCGGCGTTCCGATCTAGGAGGTCCCGCAATTTTTCAAAATCTCCCTCACCTATTTTTCCTTTTAAATGTTCTATTTCTGGCAAAACCGGTTTGTCAGAATCTAGTTCATATGACGAGGGGCGTTCCGGAAAATTCGAGCAGCTTGATAAGCCGTCGTCCGTTTCGGATTTCATTGAAAACAATTTATGAATAGATTTTAATTCATTAATTCTCTTTAAGATTTTATCTTTATTTGCATGATAAGGACAGTCTTTCACACTATATTTCTTCAAGTTTTGTGTCTCTTCATAGTCGGTCCTCATCGGCAATGCGTAACCAAGCTTCTTTCCACGCTGGATTGAAACCGTGGTGTCCAGTGTGTTCAACAACACACTGACACACAGTCCGTTTCGCGTTACCGAGAAGCTCCGGCCTAAAATCACCGAACTCTGACTATTTGGATTCGGTACTAAGCAAACCTGTTTACTATCACTTAACGAATTTAAATTTCTCATTCTAAAAATCGCTACTACAGCTTGTCCTGGTTGTAACTTTACCTTTCTATCCAAAAAAACTGGTACCTTATTTTCATCTGTTATTATCCTATTAATGGGCCTCTTAACATACTTTCGGTCCGGGTTTCTAATCCGTATTAGACCGTTGTTCAAGTCAATCATCACGTCAAAATTCCTGACAAAATCTCTGCCCAAGATGAATTGGTCGGCGTCGTCCAGATTCTCTACCACCAGGAAGCTCATCCAAAGGTTCCGTCCTCCCATGTGAAGGACCGTCACCGGTGTTCTTCCGGCTACGTAGATAGCTCCTCGATTTGCAGCGGCTAGTCGGAGATTCGTAGGAATCAAGTCTTCCCGCGTGAAGCCCATTCTCTCCCAGGTTTTTATCGGCATCACACTCACCACCGCGCCTGTGTCCAGAAGCCCTGTGACTCTGATTTTTGTTCCGTTGGTGTCAAGCAGGTGTGCTGTCACATCTGCTTCATATCCAATATGTACCGCGTCTTGTTCCATCATGGCGTCATGGCCTATCCTGCGGACTTTGAGTTCCTCTTCACCCAAATAGATCTGCCCCATTTGGTCATCATCTGTTGTTATGTAAGTCCTGGTGTAGATGCTGATTCCATCCACGTTCAGCATTATTTGATACGGACCATAGACCTCCAAGTAGCGTCCATGAAGTTTCTTCATGCGAGGGCCACCCGTCGTTAGTAGTGCTCGCACAGCTCTCGACTCAGTGCGTGGCTCCACCTGCCTCAGATAATCTGCATATGTGTCCAAATGCATTAAAGTGAACTCTGATGGTTCACTCAAATTTCTTATTACCTGGTGTCCAGCCACTGAGATTATCGACTGTATCTTCTTTCCTTGCGGCGCCATGCCGAACCTCTTACCGGAGATCACTTTAAGTTTCATATCTAAACTGCTTGGTGTTTTCGTCTCCTCGAACTCCGTTGCCTCGAAGGTATTCAGTTGCTCCTGAAGCTTTTCATTTTCCAGTTCAAGTTTCACTTTTTGTTCGATCTCTTTCGTCACCAATTCCTGCTGTACTCTATTTAGAGCATCCTTTGCGGCTGCCTTATAATCGATCTTGAAGTCATCGGCCGCAGTTGCTGGTTCCGGTTCACGTGCTTCTTCTGTTACTGCTTGCATTTTCTTTGCCGCCAGCTCTTGAGGTTTGTCCTTCCTGCGTGCCTCTGCTTCGCTCAAAAGTCGAGCCTTGCTTGCCTTCACTCCTGACAAAGCTTCTTCATGCCTTGGATGCTTGATGTCTGCCACTGCATCCCAGAATTGCGGACAATCTGATTTAAAATGACCTTCCAAGTTACAAAAGAAACACCTCGGGCCAAATTTTGCAATTACTCCTCTCATGAAACCCTCATGATCCAACTCTGACGCATCTTCGTCCTCGAGGCTAAAGCCTATTGCTTTCATGCCTTGTTTGTAAGCTGGGCATGCTGACACATGATGGTCTGTTGAACTGCAATTAGCGTCTCTTGTCCATATCATCCCTCTGTTTGTACCAATTGTTCCCTTGGTTTGCTGGTCCGTTGTTAAAATTGCCATAATTGTTCTTGTAATATCCAGATCTCGAAGGAGGTTTCAACAAAAGATACTCTTTTGATTTGAGCCTCAACTCCTCCGGTGTTGGCGCATTAGTTGATAGTGGTGTGTAATGCGTTGCTAGCATCGTACGAAGTTCATCATTTTTCACACCATCGATGAATTTTGAGGCTACGGCCAGGTTCATCCTTCGGTTTGACTCATCCGGTTGGCTGCGTCTTCTCAGCATTTCCAAATCATCGAGAAACTTGTCTATTGTTTCATCTTCTCGTTGCCTCCGTTTCTCGAAGCGCATCATCGCCTGGTGCCCCTGCACCCCTGATCCGAAACGGTTTAATAAGATTTCGAAGATTTTCTCAGCAGTGTCACGTTGATACTGTTTCTTGGCCATGACACAGTTCAGGGCTGTCCCTTCTAAGTTGCTGGTGAGCGCGCTGCATTCCTGTCTCTCAGACAAGTCTTCTTCCTCGAAATGCAGCTTCATTACCTCTATCCAGGTATCAATACAGCCATCAGTTTCGTCTTTGTAGCATCTTGGTTTCTTAAAGACTCTTCTGGACTTTTCACTGCGTTCATTGGTTCTAGATAACCGCGTCAGGAATGTCTCCAAAGACCTGTTCAGGGGTTCAAATGCTGTGGCCATTGCCGTAGCATCCCTTGAGAGTCCCGCTTGAGTGTCCTCACACCTTGTCGAAGGCTCTGTGTGCGGTGCATCCCTGCAATCCGAATCACCTTGAGCGTTTCCCGCTTGGCCCATGTGACTCCTCCTCGGGCTTGTATGCCCCATGTTGCCAGAATCGCTTCTCCCAGTCGCATATGTGCTTTGCGTTGGTCGTTCGTTCGAGGTTTGTCTGTTCCCCGTTGAACTCGCTCTACTGTTCGGGCCCCATGCTGTATTACCCCTTGTGGCATAGCCTGATGAACTGCCCCTGCCTCTAGTGGATCCATACGTCTTCCTCCTTTGATGTTCATTGAAGTTCACCCTCGGTTCCCTGCTGGGACCTCCCGAGTTCGGCTCTCCTTCTTTTGGTCCACTCTTGCTGCTTAGTAGCCCGTCCAACCTATCCATGATAGCCTGCGTTCGCCTCTCCATCATCGCGTCTATCTTTGTGTCAAGAGACCCAAGAGACTGCTCTTGCTGAATTCTTAACTTCTCCATGTCGGCTCTTAAGCGTAACTCCCTCTGTTCCGCTTCTCTTGTCATTCGCGACAAGTTCCTCGTCATATGTTCGTCCGTTCTTTCTTTCAAGCGTTTTTCGCTTCTGTCAACTTCTTGTCTGTTGCGGTTTATTTCTTCCCGCAGACTTTCTCTTTCAATGTGAACTGCTCTTTCTAGTTCACTCATCCTTATCGACATCTGCTCATTTTGTTCTCCTAAACTGCCCACTATGTTGTTTAAGGCTTCTTCTAGTGCTGCCCCGTTATCCACGAGTGGCGTCACTAGTGGCGGTGTAACCCTGTCGGAGCCAGGTAACTTCGTGCTTGTCGAGATCCGGGCCTTGACTCTGTGCTTCAACGTCTTTTCATTATTTATTTCAGGATCCATTAACGCGTTGCCAAGCCCTCTGGTTCTACTCTCTCCAGTTTGTGGCTCTGAACTTGTCCTAATCGCGAAGTCTTTTGACTGGCCTGGTGTGTTTGCCTCTTTGCTTATCGTTGTCACTACACCAAATTTGTCCATGGTTCCAGTCTCTCCTCCGACGTATGCCTCACTCTCCTGGATCGAACTATTGAGACTGACTTGAGATCCAAAGTCCCCTTGCTCCTCTTCATCCTCTTCCTCCTGGGACTCCCCATCGTTTCCTGCTCCTCCTCCCATGCTGAATGGAAAGATGTTTCCGAAGGTGTTCTTCATTCTTTCTGAGAACGATGATGAGGTTGATTGTTTTCCAGTTCCGCCTGCCATCATAGTGTTGTCTGTCGGAGATCTTCTAGTCGCCGTTACTTCAGTTGAGATGTCGGACAGTTCCGACATCTCCTCTCGATCCAATGTCCCGGTGGAAGTGGCAAAATCATGGCCTTGTTCTACCGGGGTTGATTCACTCGCCAGCCTTCTGCCTCTTCCTTCCAATCCATTTACTCCCTGGTTGTCGTTCATGGTATGGTCCGTATTGACCTCCACTTCTAATAGTTCTCTTCGCTCTTCTGAGGTCTTCTGACTTCTCGTTTCAACCATTCTGCCTGAAACCGTCCCCCTTTTGTCAGACCGGGATCGCTTGATCCAATCCACAAAAGGATCGGTCATCGTTTTTCTTTGCTTTTCAGGTATGAATTTCCTAGAGCTATTACCTCGTTTTGGTATCCTTGACTTGTCTAAACTCATTCTTTATTTGTCACTTTCCTATGCCTACTCTTGACTCAATTGCTAGAGACCTTATAGTTTTATTAACAATAATAATGACACAACACAATAAATTTCACCAGATTCTATTAAATAGTGACCACGAATCCCTGTATGTTGTCAGAGTACAGTTTGTATAAAATTTATTCACACTAGCCAATTATCGGTCCAAAGATCTGGAAACTAGCACAATATGATGTTATCAGTCAATTTAAAAGATGGTGTAGTCACTACCCAATCAAGCACAGTTTAGGTTGATTTAAAATCAAAAACAAAAATTATATATTGACACAATATGAATGTATATATAAAAAAAACGTATGTGTCTTGTACTCTTAGTCGGTCGCAGTACAATAGTCGAACCTGTCTTTTAAAGAAAAAGCTTTCCCTGCTTGGTGCTGCACCAAACAGACAAAACTTTGAAGGCAGTAATTTTCTCAAGTGGGCGTCTATTGCACCCACCGAGTACTGTGTTACCTATCTGCCTTCGGACTGCCCGAGCTAGACCTACTAAAATCCTCAGGGCAGTTACTTTTCCCAAAAACGTATTATGTTTCAATCCACACCAATGAGTCACGCTCTTTTTAATTTAGACTTAGTGTCGCGAATATCCGAGTTCGGACCTGTTTTGTATTAGTCTGGTTCTTTTTGAGAGGCAAGTTACCAGTGCAGTCACTGATACCTAGCCTGTGTATTAATAACCTAATACCTCTCGCTTTTTAGTCTTTCTTTCGTTTACCTAAGTCCTTAATAAAATAATACCCCTCCGGATTGGCACAAATAGGACCCTTCCGGACTGTCAGAATATAGACCCCTCCGGATTGGGACCCCTCCGAGTTAGTTAATAGTAGACCCCTCCGGATTTGGACCCCTCCGAATTAGCAACTATAAGACCCCTCCGGATTCGGACCCCTCCGGTTTTGTGGAAAGTAGACCCCTCCGGATTCGGACCCCTCTGACTTCGGAGCCCTTAGCTCTGTCAAAGTAGCTTTTTGTAGTTTTCTTAATTTCAGCTTATACCCCTCCGGATACGTTCTGCGTTGCTATTATGCTGTTTGAATTAACTGCGAAGGGTATAGGGTCCTTTCCTAGACCCCTCCGGATTGAAGTTAAGGCACTTATTTGACAATTCACACTAACGGTGAAGGGTCTTATCACTTGCCTAATTTCGACTCTATTATGATTGTCTTGTGCCTTCAGCCCTCCTTTTTTGTCTAGAACTGTCCTAAGTTACTTAGCTCAATCGCTATCAACTTTTGGTAGGGGTATAAGGGTTTTTCAGAAAAATTTATAAAACGTGAAGGGTGTACCCCTCCGGATTTGTGTAATTTGCTAAAAACAATCAAAAAATTTTCTCGCTCGCTTTTCCGAAAAATTTCTGATCCTATTAGTAAGCTCAGCTAATTTCTGATCTATTGGTACCAAGATCAACTCGATATGATCAGTAGTTCCAAAGTTATTAACCAAAACGTCTTTTTTCCGAACTCAAAAAATTTTCTCTCTTATAGGTTCCGCCTAACTTTTTCCGCAAATCTGGTCCTTTCGACCTAAAAATTATTGATCCGAGCTCAGAAGGCCTATACTCTTCTAGTTCAATGCAAAAGACCCGATCTAAAACGCTATTGTAGAAAAATCTTGCGAAAAACTATGCTACCTGGACCCCTCCGGATTGATGAATCCACCAAATCAAACACGTTATGTTCGATTTCTCTGCAACCCGGAAGGCTTTCGGGTAGCGGATTTTAAGACTTGTAGATTCACTAGTGGACGTTGTCCGAACAACTATTTTTACTGTCCTACCTCAAAAATTTCAAAAAATTTTCTAAATTTTTAGTGTTTCTTACTATCAAAAATTGGGAAAATTTGGTTTTTGGTACCAAACTAGTTCCAACCACTTCCGAACTAAAATTAACCGGTTCTACTTATTACAGTAGTGCAGTTACGATGTAACACACTAACTTAGCGCTTTTTTCCGTTTCAAAAAATATCGATATCTCAAAAATCGCGACTTGTGGGGGGATCAAAATATCGCTATTTTGACCCTAAAAACCGGTCTGTTTTCGTTGTTTTTCACTGAAAAACGATATAAGACTATTGATATAGGCTATATGAATAATAATATTAGTAATACTATACCCCTCCGGATTTGTTTATTATCCGAATTAAGGTGCTTAACTCGGATATTCGCAGTTCGGTGAAGGGTCACTACAGTGCAGCACTGTCGAGCCCCCCACAGATTACTATCTTACTTTTTGTACCAAAAGGGATACAAAACTTGTTAACGATACCCAACAGTCGATTGTTGTTGTCGTTGAGCCCCTTCTTGTTGCTCCTTGAACTGCTTGCCGGATCGGTCTTCACCCAAGACCCTTCCGAATTGGGCGCAAATCAGCTGACCCTTCCGGATTGAGCGCAATTTATCATTAACGTGCTTAAATGCTCAAATAACCCTACAGTACAAGCCTCACAAACGGGCTACAAAATTGATCGTAACGATCCTGACTGATATAAATGCCTGTAATAACAATATATCTATCAACAACAAACGGGGGGTTGAATCACATCTTGTCTGGGGGGATGATTTCTACTGATTTTTTACTTTTTTACTGTTTTTGGTTTTTTCGGTTATTTTTTATGTTTTTTGTTTTTCTTGGGTACTATACTACTTTTTGTTTGGTTTTGCTTATATCTTTAAGTGTTTTTGGTCACAAACCACTCAGGGGATGAGGGGTTCATGATTCCCCCCACCCTTCCTGGTTCGTGAATTTTCGGTCTTAACTAGGTTAAAAAACTATTCACGGTAATCCGGAAGGCTTCCGCGTTCCGAACTACCCTTCCGCCCCGGCAGTTTAGGCCTATTAAGGGCGTTAATATGAGCATCCGCTCGGCGCGGAGTGCTCGTTAACGGTTCCGCCGGTCATGATGTTATGAAAGAATAACACCCAGGAGCGCCATAAAAACATACATGTAACATTCGCCCGGAAGATACATATCGACGGATAACAAAACTAAGTCTTAAGACGACTGGCTAGCGTCTAAACAGAGCTTTGCATGTTTTTCACCGTCTCTACCAAGCCAGTACTTTTCGGTGGTCTTTCTTACATCAGGCTGACAAAAACGTTACTGTTCTCCGGCTTCGACCAGAACGCTCAAATTAACTGAATTACATGCAAAATTAGTGAGCTCATGGCTGGGTCTCTGTATCCCCAGACCACGAGGTCACTCCTAAAAACAGGGCTGCTACTTATCATATTACTATTGTTTTTGTTCAGTAGATAAAAATCATCATCTCCATCGAAGATGGATCAACCCTTTCCCCCCAACACCTAGCACCTCATCCTTGTCAAAACTAATCAAAATATCAGTTAAATTCAAGTCAGGACATGACAGGATGCTAAAATTCAATACAAGTTCATAAAAGTTCCTGTCCCGAGACCCTTCCGGATTCTTGAATCCGGCGAATCAAGCTCCTTAACCTCAGGTTCACGCTAACTCGGAGGGCTGGTTTTTACCCTTCACCGTTGTTCGCAACGGCCTTGCAACTATTGTAACAGCACAATAGTTGCAACTCGGAACGTCCTCTGCTGTTCGGTAGTTCGTTGTTGTTTTTTAGTCTCGATTTTCGTACTGTTCGTAATCGCAGATAAAGTTGTTCTGTTTCTTTCTGCTATTTTAGCCAAAATGGCCGTTTTAACATTTCTCAGAAATGTTACGTCATCACTTCGAAAATTTAAAATTTAGAATTCCAGAATCTTCTAGCCTTCACCGTTTGGCCAATCATTCAAATAACGTCCTTATCCGTTCTAAATCGCCAATCCGGAAGGTTCACTGCTAAAATCCTGAATTCTGCAGAGACTGCATTTTGGCCATTCTGGTCGAATGTCACACACCAACCGAAGTCAGAAAACAATTGTTAACAACACCGAATCCGATTGGATTACACTTGAGCAGGGTGTCCCACAGGGCACTGTCCTTGGCCCTCTAATATTCAATCTCTACATTAACGATCTCAACAAACAAATTGACAAAACATGTAAAATAGTTCAATATGCGGATGATACATTACTATTCTGCGAAAATAACGATCCACAAAAAGCTATTAAAGCACTCGAAGCCAATTGCAGTCTATTATCAAATTATTTTTTAGAACACTCACTTCAATTGAATGCAAAAAAAACAGAACTCATCGTTTTCAGCAAAAAAACATTCAAGAAAAAAGGATGAAAAGCATACTATAACTCTAGATGATAAAATAATTGAGGAAAAAACCAATGTTAAATACTTAGGAGTAGTTTTAGATCAGTTTCTCACATTCCAAGATGAAATCAAAAATATTCTCAGGAAGATGGCATGCGGAATAAAAACACTTCAATCAATCAAAAAGCCATTGCCAGTGAAAACAAGACTCTTCATAATGCATGCACTGGTAATTAGTCATTTGCATTACCCAGCAATTCTTTTAAGTGGAATATCCGCTAACCTAATGATATCTCTGGAAAAACAATTAAGCTGGGCAGTAAAAACTTGCTGCGATCGTGCAAAATACAACTCATCTTCAGACTTGAAGCTAAAACACAATATATTACCAGTAACAATGTTTCTGTACTATAAAATTTTATGTCACTTTTGGAAAATACACATCAATTATTGCCAGCCTATTATAACATTGAGTATGATAACCACCAAATAGATATTAATACAAGAAACAAAAAATTATATTTCGGCGACAGATACAATGGGCAATACATAGAAAATTCCTTCTTTAAAAAGTCCGTCATAATCTGGAACAAACTAACAGATGATAAAGTCAACTTTAAAGACATAGTAACATACAGAAAAGCAAAGATAAAATTCAAAAATTATTATTTATTATTATTTAAAGAAGACCCCTCTGTGGCAACTCATGGTAAAGTTTCATGGAAAAGCTTCAAGTTTATATAATAACATTTATTTACCAACCATCTTGAAGCTCTCAGGTGAAAAGTAATCATCGATAATTGTAATCGAGTTTGTTTTGTTTATTGTTATTGTAACTATGTGTATCTAATGATGTTATAATATTTTTATGAACTGATAGGAAAAAAACAGAAAACATTTGACATACACTTGTGTATTGAAATTAATTTCGATGTGCAATTAAAGTGTTTTTTTTTGTTACACGCTATTTTTTTTTGAAATATTGACGATGCACAAAATGTGCGAAAACGTTCAAATTTAGCATTTTAAGCTCTCACTTAACCTTAACCCTGTAATCCTGTAATTCAGAACAAAATGTCTGTTGTTGCCGGTAATCGCTCCGTTGAACTCGCTCAATTAAATCATAATGGTGATACAATAATGCTACAACAAACAGATAATGGGGAAGGTGGCATAGACAGCTACCCTCAGACCATCCAGATCGTTCCTGGCCAAACCATTCAAATAGGCGATCAGCAGTTTATAATCCAGACCGTGCCATCCAATCAAACCGAGTCAGGCCCCGATGAAAAGACTGATCTTGCTTTGGACCATACAACGTCTCACCAAGTTGATTTAGGAGGGGGTGACCAACTGCAAATTGCGGCGGAATCAAGTGAAAATTGTGGAGTGATGCAGGAACAAAGCCTGGGTTTGGGTCAAATTCAAACAGATTCTACAGGTCAATACGTGATGGTGATGAACGACGATGGAACTCTACAGCAAACAAATCTCGGTTCGTGTTTAGAGAGTCCAGGTGGTGGTATGACCACAGCAGACGGAACGGATCAGGTAAACGACGGCGAAGAGGAACCGTTGTACGTGAATCCAAAACAGTATAATAGAATTTTGAAGCGCAGGCAACAAAGAGCAAAGTTAGAGGCGGAGGGTAAAATTACAAAAGAGAGGAAAAAGTATTTGCACGAATCGCGTCACAGACATGCCATGGCAAGAGTGAGAGGCGAGGGTGGGAGGTTCCATACTCCAATGGAAAAAGCACGAATGGAAAGAGAAAGAATCGAAAGAGAAATGAACGCGGCAAATGCCAGACAGAATGGCCAACTAATAACTAATTACAGCAACAATGTTAGTAACGTGGTGTTAGAAACTGAGTATGTGGATAAGTGCAATAATCAAATGACAGCTCCGGTATCAATCTACAGCAGCCAATCACATCCAAACAGCAATTGTAAGGCAGTTCTTCAATTAAATAACCAAAACACAGCACCAAATGGAAACAATGGCAGTTTAATGGTCCCCCATTCCAAATCAAACACCTGTGGACCCTTCTACGTGGGCAAGTCTGCATCTGGTCAACCAATTGCAATACACGCGAACAACGTGCAGAATTCAATCAGGTCAAACCAGACGACACAAAACCCATCACCACAAAACGCAAATGGTCTCAACACCCAATACGTCCTCGCACCTGTATGCAAGAACTCATCCGCCGCTGCGACTGCGTCATGATGAAAAGACTGCAACAGTTTAATTGGTTGAAACTCTAACTCCATTTGATTACACTGTCTGTCAACGGCCTAAGTCTTTTCGTCAGTTTTGTACACCGAGAACCTAATTGAACTTGCGTTTTTTTTAAAATTTTGGTCGAAATTTGGCGCATAAGTAGAAATTAGCACGCTCTTAAAGCTGGAAATTTTTTAATTTCTTTTACTGAGTTCTTTGGAACTGCTTTTGCGCCTTGTTTCAGCTGATTAAATTTAATAATGATCTTAGTTTTCTTAGATAATTAGTATGATGCGTTTTTATTCGCTGAACACTATTTCCCTCTATTCTAATTTGATACATATTATGTTATAATGTTTTGCCATGTTATGATACTTCTAAATTTAATTATTGAAATTATAGTTTTCAGTTTCTGGCCTTGCTGTAATAGGATGCAAGCGTGTTTGTTTTCGTGTTGAGATGCTCGATAATTTCGCATAGTCTGCACTGAGCACTTTTACCAGTTTTCACAAAATCAGGTTCTTAAGAAAAGTTGGTAATTATATGGATGCCATGTTTTTTTTCAGTTTAAACAACTTGTCTGGCATAATCACTGTTTTAATTCGTCAACAGACTTCAGCCAACAGATATATTTTGAGCATGTTCGCATTTGAAGTACTGTTCTTTCGATGATTAAGAGTCGATGAACGTAGTGAAGACACTTAATTTACCAGAAAAGTTATAACAAGGACTTTTTACCAGACTTTCCTTTTTCACGGTTTGAATTTTGATTCATTTTTTAAGTTAAGTTCATTTTCCCTGTTAAAAGAAAGGCACACACCACTCTGGGACAGCAAAAACATGTTCGAAAGTGTTTCAGATTTCCCAGCGGAATGAAACGTTTAACTATTGATCAAGTTTTCCTCGAATTGAGATAATTTTATCAAAAAAGTTGTCAATCATAAATAGTTTTTGAAATTCAAACAGCTTCAAGGCCAAATATTTTTGACTTTGAATTTCGGCATGAAGTTTTTTTTTTATAAAAAGAAGTCTTTCTGTTTCTTTGGGCACATTGCAGGCTGGCCACTTGGTCTATAATTATAGACTGTCTATAAAAATCACTTTTTTTTGTAAGTGTATATTTTATGATGCTGGGAATTTTGTCTGCAAATACGAATGAGAAAGTGCAAAGTAGTTTGAAATTCATCTTTTTTTTGCAATTCGGCAGTTGAAAAGCGTTCAAGTTCTTCAATTCATTTTTTCGGTTTCCTTTTTCTTGTGTACTTTTCCAAAGTTCGAGTCCTGGATAATGTTTGATTGTTTGTTTGTTTTTTATTTTTGGTTTTTCTATATTTTTGAGAAAATATTGGTCAGCCTCTCGCATTTGTTCTTTTCCAACTTTCTATCGGTTTTAGTTTAATATTTAATAATTTTTAACGTCTGGTTTACTGCGCTAAGTTAAAAATCTAAAAAGTTTCTATGCAAAAATCTATTATAATCTATCCTAAACTTCTCAACATCTTTAAGCTAATTTACACTTGCCAGAGCAAGTGTGTTGTAATCGGGAACTAGACTTTTTCTGTAATCAACTTTTCTTACAAGATGTTGAAGTTGCTTACTTTCTGAACTCTAACAACTTGCAGGCTCCTTCCCATTTGGCCTGGAGGTAACGCAATCGTTTTTGTATCCAGAGATCTGGGTTTTGAGTTCCATCAGGAGTTTGTTCTTTTTTTTCAGTATGTATGAAATTGAAATTTTTTCCGGTAAAAATTTTGTTCCGATTTTCGATTGTCTGCTCAAATTGTTACGGCTTAGGTTCCACATCACGGTTTTTCTGATACTGTAAGTAAGTATTATAGTAGTTGCTACTGTTGATCATCGTAGTTTTAAGTGGGCATAAGATTTTATACAGTTATTTATAAAATCGATTTTTTTTTCGGCTCAACTGATGTCTGCTCGTAGATTGTCGACTTTCTTACCGCGTCGTAAGTTTTTCTCCGTTGCTAATTTATAAAACAGGTGTTATGAAAAAGGTAATGGATTGGGTTTATTCATTTTATTTTTTTGAGACTCATAAAGTCTCATTTTATTTTTTTGAGACTCATTATTTTTCAGAAAAATCATTTATCGCATAAATTTTCGTTTTTCTCGAAAACTATTTTACCGATTTTTAATATAGGGTTGCCAATGGTAACACCGCCTACTACCGTATATGTCTTCATCATCCCCTGATATCTTTTTACTTTAACCACTGTCTTCAGCCTTCAAACAAGTTTCTGTAGAATAAGTTTTCACAACCGGTTTTTTTGACGGTTTGGATTTTTTTATTTTCTCAATTAATTTAGTGTTTTTCAAAAACTACTTTGCTGATTTAAAAAAAAATCTCCCCCAGCCCTGAGTGTCTGCATGTTCCCTTAGTCTCTTTTTACCATACTTACCTTTCAACCTTCGAAAAAGTCTGATGGAAGAATTTCTGGCCATGGTTTTTAGATTTTTTTTTTGAACACAAGTTTTCCAAATCTGAGTTTTGGTATTCAATGCATAGACGGGTTGTGGCAATCTCCTCTTCATTACCGCCTGCACATGCTTTCTTTACACAAAAAATGATGTCCCTCGGAATATTGAGTTTTTTTTGTTATATAATTTTTTTGAGTTTTTGACCGTTTCTTCTGAATCTTTTTGAATTTCCTCAAAAGCCCCGAAATCTAATATAACGGTTTATGTACCGTTTTTTGAAACAGTTTGATTTTTTGAAAATTACCCACTCAATTCTGAGTTATTGGGTTCAATCGAAATAACAGGTTGTGTAAATATCCTCGGCATGAACGGTGACGCCCAAACTTTTAACATAAAAAGCTACGATTCTCGGAAAAGTCCAATATTCGATTTATAGACCATTTTTGGAAAGTTATTGACACTAATGAACCCCGAAAACTTTACTGCCATTTCTTAAGTTAAGTGTACAATCGTGAAGCATGTTTTGAGAAGCTTCTCTGTTTCAGCGGTCTCTGTTAAAGTTTTCGACATTTTTACCATTTTATACAATTTTTTAAAAAGTTTTCTGAGTAACTAACCCATCAAATCTGATGCGAAGGGTTCAATCGAAAGAATCGGCTGTGGAAATTTATTCTACAGAAGCGCTGATTTTTTATAATTTGAAAGAAAAATATTTTGTCTTAGGGATGATGCCAATATCTCATAAACTTAAGCTCTTCTCACTTTTTTTTAGGATTGAAACAACTAAGATTTCGGGGAACGTCCAATTTTTTGAAATGACCAATTCCTTTTTTCAGTCCTAAAACCGAAGATTAATTAATCAGGTTGACAAAAAATGCATATAACTAGCGTCCATAATCAGATATGACTTACTTTCAATAGCTCACCATGATGCTGGGCACCATCAATACAGGAGCGCCACAAGGCCGATCATCCTGCATCACTATAATAAATCCAAAAACTATCGAACAAGTACCTCCAGTTTTAGCTGGGTCTATTTATCTTTTTTCGAGAGTTATGTAAGTTTTTAGTTCACCTAGTTTTTTCATCAAGTTTTTCTGTAGGGCGAGAACTCGTAACAGGCGACAATTCGTAACGGGCGGCAATTCGTAACAAGGCATTGGTAAGTAGAATACGCTTGCTCCGCTGCCCTTACATCTGGCACGAGAGGAATGAATATATTGCGCGTGAATCAGTGTTCCCCGCTTAATCAACTGTTACGAATTGTCGCTTCTTACGAATCGTCGCCTCACTTTTCGACTTTTATTTTTGTGTTTTATATCGCTGAGCACAAACATTTTCTTAAATAAACAGTGAAAACTGAAGAGCACCAAGTGTAGTTTTTTGTTTAAAAATGTCGAAATAAGTAATCTCAAAGCTGCAATCTACTCAATATTTGCTTTGGCTCGTTTGTACTGCTCTCATATGAACTAGGCGAAAGTTAGGGACTCTCACTGTCAGTGGTCTTTAAAATATTTTAATACTTGAACTGTTCAGCTCGGAGCTTGCCATAATTCTCAATTGCCATCGGATCTGAAATCATCATTTACAGTCTATTCAACTGAACGTCATTCCCCGTCATTTTTGTGAAACGACAACATCAACAAGCAGATATCAAATTGCGACATCGTATGTTTTTTGATGCGCCGTCTAGAGTACTTCTGAAGAGTGTATAAAACGTCAATCGCGTTTCAGCTCAAATTGGATCTGAAATTGAGCCATACCTTTGTTTGGATCAAGCTCAGACATCATTGGAAAATGCCTCTGCCAAAATAGCAATTAGAATCCGACCTGAAAACTTCAATTACGGTGTTCCAATTGGAACACAGCGACATCATAGTGAACTAGAACTTCTCTAATGTTGAGCATGTTAGCTCCATCTGAGTTTGATAAACCTGATCTTACTAACACCATCTACCAAAGAAACCAACAGCGTCTGTGAAATACACTCATCATCACAATGCCTTCGCAGAAAATCACATTGCGCTTGAAATGCGTCTTCGCTAATTTTTTGACACCAATGTATGGCTTAAGCTTGACGAAATTAACACCCATTTTGCAACAACTTTCTAGAGTTGTCAGAAAAACTAACCAGTTGACCGTCACCCTCCAACATCGAATCTACTTCAAAAAAGAGAGAGGATCGTAGACATACAATTTCAAGTCTTCAGAAAACCCTCGAAGTTCAGCGACACCTCTTTTTCAGCTCTTCTACCTCTTATAGCTTTTCCAACGTTCAATTAACTACTCCAGGATCAACTACGAGGAGGAAAGAGTTGAATTTATGCTCATTATTGGAAAACTGCAAGTAGCACTCCTTGAAAGGTTCATTATCCTTAATTTGGAGTTGACTAATAAAATCAGAACTTAAAACATCGTTAACATCCTTTTCAACTAAAGAAATTGACTTCATTTTTGCCATGCGATGACACCAACAGGCAAATAACCTATCGTTACACCGTGGCGTTTTTGGTGCGACGGGTTCAATTTGCATAGACTGATACGGAACCCGTCAGGGTGCCAATGACAACGTCGGCAAACATTTCAGTTCGGTACAAATCACTGACAAAAACATCTTAAAATTATTTAAGTACAAGTTCTCTTAGATTATTTCTGAAGAGTGAATCAAATGTCAATTGCATTTCAGCCAGATTTGAAATTGAACCATAACATTGATTGGATCAAGCTCAGACATCATTGGAAAGTGTCTCTTCCAAGCTGGCAACTGCAATCATACCTTAAAACTCTAAAAACATTCTTTTCAATTTGAATAATTTGGTCTCATAATGAAATAGAAATTATCTTCAATTTCGACATTGAACTTGTCAAATCCATCTGACTAAAATTTAAATAGAAACCAACAGCTTCCTATTACATGCATCACCACAATGCCTTTAAAGGACATCGTAACAAGCATAAGAGGCTACTTCGCCGAGTTTTTGAACTTCACACAGGTTCTACTACTCACACCTGAGATAAAGATTGGATTGAAAGCGCCCTTAGGCTGGTCTTTTTGAAGAACAGACAATACGGCGAAACCCAACAACGCCATAGTCATTATTGTCACTACATGTGATTTTTTTTCTCCATGTTGCCGAATAGACAAAGATGGACACCAGCGGAATTTCAGCGAACCCTTGAAATCTCTGGAGAAAAGACTCGACATCTTGCAATTTTCAAGCTGCTGCGCGTTCAAAAGTCTTTAGGAAGTTAGAAGTTTTTGGGAGCTTGGCCTGTATTACCGCCTGCATTACCGCCTGCACATGCTTTCTTTACACAAAAAATGATGTCCCTCGGAATATTGAGTTTTTTTTGTTATATAATTTTTTTGAGTTTTTGACCGTTTCTTCTGAATCTTTTTGAATTTCCTCAAAAGCCCCGAAATCTAATAAAACGGTTTATGTACCGTTTTTTGAAACAGTTTGATTTTTTGAAAATTACCCACTCAATTCTGAGTTATTGGGTTCAATCGAAATAACAGGTTGTGTAAATATCCTCGGCATGAACGGTGACGCCCAAACTTTTAACATAAAAAGCTACGATTCTCGGAAAAGTCCAATATTCGATTTATAGACCATTTTTGGAAAGTTATTGACACTAATGAACCCCGAAAACTTTACTGCCATTTCTTAAGTTAAGTGTACAATCGTGAAGCATGTTTTGAGAAGCTTCTCTGTTTCAGCGGTCTCTGTTAAAGTTTTCGACATTTTTACCATTTTATACAATTTTTTAAAAAGTTTTCTGAGTAACTAACCCATCAAATCTGATGCGAAGGGTTCAATCGAAAGAATCGGCTGTGGAAATTTATTCTACAGAAGCGCTGATTTTTTATAATTTGAAAGAAAAATATTTTGTCTTAGGGATGATGCCAATATCTCATAAACTTAAGCTCTTCTCACTTTTTTTTAGGATTGAAACAACTAAGATTTCGGGGAACGTCCAATTTTTTGAAATGACCAATTCCTTTTTTCAGTCCTAAAACCGAAGATTAATTAATCAGGTTGACAAAAAATGCATATAACTAGCGTCCATAATCAGATATGACTTACTTTCAATAGCTCACCATGATGCTGGGCACCATCAATACAGGAGCGCCACAAGGCCGATCATCCTGCATCACTATAATAAATCCAAAAACTATCGAACAAGTACCTCCAGTTTTAGCTGGGTCTATTTATCTTTTTTCGAGAGTTATGTAAGTTTTTAGTTCACCTAGTTTTTTCATCAAGTTTTTCTGTAGGGCGAGAACTCGTAACAGGCGACAATTCGTAACGGGCGGCAATTCGTAACAAGGCATTGGTAAGTAGAATACGCTTGCTCCGCTGCCCTTACATCTGGCACGAGAGGAATGAATATATTGCGCGTGAATCAGTGTTCCCCGCTTAATCAACTGTTACGAATTGTCGCTTCTTACGAATCGTCGCCTCACTTTTCGACTTTTAATTTTGTGTTTTATATCGCTGAGCACAAACATTTTCTTAAATAAACAGTGAAAACTGAAGAGCACCAAGTGTAGTTTTTTGTTTAAAAATGTCGAAATAAGTAATCTCAAAGCTGCAATCTACTCAATATTTGCTTTGGCTCGTTTGTACTGCTCTCATATGAACTAGGCGAAAGTTAGGGACTCTCACTGTCAGTGGTCTTTAAAATATTTTAATACTTGAACTGTTCAGCTCGGAGCTTGCCATAATTCTCAATTGCCATCGGATCTGAAATCATCATTTACAGTCTATTCAACTGAACGTCATTCCCCGTCATTTTTGTGAAACGACAACATCAACAAGCAGATATCAAATTGCGACATCGTATGTTTTTTGATGCGCCGTCTAGAGTACTTCTGAAGAGTGTATAAAACGTCAATCGCGTTTCAGCTCAAATTGGATCTGAAATTGAGCCATACCTTTGTTTGGATCAAGCTCAGACATCATTGGAAAATGCCTCTGCCAAAATAGCAATTAGAATCCGACCTGAAAACTTCAATTACGGTGTTCCAATTGGAACACAGCGACATCATAGTGAACTAGAACTTCTCTAATGTTGAGCATGTTAGCTCCATCTGAGTTTGATAAACCTGATCTTACTAACACCATCTACCAAAGAAACCAACAGCGTCTGTGAAATACACTCATCATCACAATGCCTTCGCAGAAAATCACATTGCGCTTGAAATGCGTCTTCGCTAATTTTTTGACACCAATGTATGGCTTAAGCTTGACGAAATTAACACCCATTTTGCAACAACTTTCTAGAGTTGTCAGAAAAACTAACCAGTTGACCGTCACCCTCCAACATCGAATCTACTTCAAAAAAGAGAGAGGATCGTAGACATACAATTTCAAGTCTTCAGAAAACCCTCGAAGTTCAGCGACACCTCTTTTTCAGCTCTTCTACCTCTTATAGCTTTTCCAACGTTCAATTAACTACTCCAGGATCAACTACGAGGAGGAAAGAGTTGAATTTATGCTCATTATTGGAAAACTGCAAGTAGCACTCCTTGAAAGGTTCATTATCCTTAATTTGGAGTTGACTAATAAAATCAGAACTTAAAACATCGTTAACATCCTTTTCAACTAAAGAAATTGACTTCATTTTTGCCATGCGATGACACCAACAGGCAAATAACCTATCGTTACACCGTGGCGTTTTTGGTGCGACGGGTTCAATTTGCATAGACTGATACGGAACCCGTCAGGGTGCCAATGACAACGTCGGCAAACATTTCAGTTCGGTACAAATCACTGACAAAAACATCTTAAAATTATTTAAGTACAAGTTCTCTTAGATTATTTCTGAAGAGTGAATCAAATGTCAATTGCATTTCAGCCAGATTTGAAATTGAACCATAACATTGATTGGATCAAGCTCAGACATCATTGGAAAGTGTCTCTTCCAAGCTGGCAACTGCAATCATACCTTAAAACTCTAAAAACATTCTTTTCAATTTGAATAATTTGGTCTCATAATGAAATAGAAATTATCTTCAATTTCGACACTGAACTTGTCAAATCCATCTGACTAAAATTTAAATAGAAACCAACAGCTTCCTATTACATGCATCACCACAATGCCTTTAAAGGACATCGTAACAAGCATAAGAGGCTACTTCGCCGAGTTTTTGAACTTCACACAGGTTCTACTACTCACACCTGAGATAAAGATTGGATTGAAAGCGCCCTTAGGCTGGTCTTTTTGAAGAACAGACAATACGGCGAAACCCAACAACGCCATAGTCATTATTGTCACTACATGTGATTTTTTTTCTCCATGTTGCCGAATAGACAAAGATGGACACCAGCGGAATTTCAGCGAACCCTTGAAATCTCTGGAGAAAAGACTCGACATCTTGCAATTTTCAAGCTGCTGCGCGTTCAAAAGTCTTTAGGAAGTTAGAAGTTTTTGGGAGCTTGGCCTGTATTCGCCGAACATCAGATAGCTTACCGAAAACTCAGCGCTGTGACCTTATTGAACAAAAACATCACCAGACCACGCAAAACCAAAAAACCCAATAACAATTCCTCTGAAAGGTTTCAATTTGATGAAATTTACATCCAATTTGCAACAGTTTTATAGGATCATCAACTAACCCCGCTGAGAAAATGGCGGATAGAACACAATGGGAGACAAAAACCAATTAATTGACCGTGGTTTTTGAACAACGAATATAATTTGAGAAGTCTCAGAAAAACTAAAGCAGTTGATCCTCGTTTAGCAACCATGAATCTATTTCAAAACCAAAAGGGCGATCATCGAAATACATGGTCCATGTCTTCATCAACACCACGGCTTTCCAGCTGTCTCTGGTCTGTGCCAAAATCAACGACGGAGACGAAGCAGTTGAATTTAAGCTCATCATCCGATGACAACGCCTGCAGTTGAAACCACCAGTCTGATGATGACAATATTCAGCCTTGAAATAGTCAATTTGGCAAATTGTACTTCTTTTTTGTAACAACTTCATAGGACCATTAACTAGAATCACGAAAGAAACTGCGACAACCTCAAAACAAAAAAAAACAACCTGTGGGAAGAGTGACATAGGGACAAGTTTGAGTTATGTAAAGACTTCGCTTCCGTCTGGGGACCTGCTACTGTTGACTAGAATCAAGAAGGAAACTGCGACAACCTCACAACAAAAAAAAACAACCTGTGGGAAGAGTGACATAGGGACAAGTTTGAGTTATGTAAAGACTTTGGTTCCGTCTGGGGACCTGCTACTGTTGACCTTGTGATCGGTACATTTTTTGGCGGTACATTGTACACTGAAACAAAAAAGTGCAGTTTGTTATATATTTTGAACAAAACAGTTGCCTTTGACTTGAAACATATTTACTCGTGTTTTACCACCTACATCATGGGGCAGCCAGCTGAAAGATAAGTGGGGGGGGAGGGGGGGGGGGAGAGCCCACTGAACATAATAACTTTTTGGGACGCGCGCACGCCGGAACCATCCACATATTGGGAAGAGTGGATAATCAAAATTCGCTGGGGAATGATTGCTAAGTATGATATTGACCCAGATGATTTTTATTTAGATGCTACCTTGGACACTACGGCGATAGCGGCGTTACCTAGGGACGTAAGCGGGAAGAATCTCTTGGAATCGGAGAAAAAGATGAAATCCAGTTTGTACCTCTGTATCGGGGACGAAGCGCATAGAATCTTCAAGGCTCGTAAGCCGCCAGTTAGCATTAAAACTGAGCAATAATCTCGAGTTTTAGACAAGATGCGGAATGTTTCCAAAAGAGAGCAAAATTTTACGCATGAGCAAGGATTGTTTTACGAAAGGAAGCAAAAAGATAATAAAAAATTTGAGAAATTTCACGCAAAACTAATTGCCTTGATCGGGAGATGCGATTTCGGTAACGGCGCTGAAATTATTAGAGATCTTCTCATCATGAACATGCGAGAATCCGATTGTCAACCAGAACTGTCACGATCTACAAAGCCGCCAGAAGTTTATTGGATCGCAGTATTGTAAGAACGATCGCGCTTATAAACCATACGCGGGGAAACCAGCATCGTCAGCGCCATACAAGCCATCAAGCAGCAACTGGTCAGTAATATAAGAAGAAGAGTGGGATACTTCAGAAACCGAGGGAGCGGGGGACGAGGATACGCACTGGGGGCAAACGTTAGCGGAAACGGCCGGTGCTAAAATTGTGATGGCCCAAAGTTGACGTTGGATCATATTGCAACATGCCCTGCGAAGGGCATAACTTGTAACGCGTGCCGAGAAGTAAGGCAGTTGGAGCGAACATTTAGGGGTGTGCTAAGGGGTACTAACCAATGGCGGGGAAGAGGACGAGTAGGTCTAGAACGAGCACCATTGAAGCACACACAGTGTGGACAGTAGCAACATGCAAGAGGAGCAAGTAGGATAGGTCAATCAGCAGCAGGAGGGTAGTGAGAAGATATCCACGCCCTCAGAGTCCGACGAATACTCGGTAATGTCAATCATGAAGAAGAATTCAGTCGAGTTGAAAATCCCGACTGCTAAAATCCAAGCAGAGGTGCCGGGAAAAAATGTGACTCTGGGTTGATAGCGGGTCCCCGGTTACGATCTTCAGCATGACTGATCGGAAAGTAACACTAGGTAAAGCAAACTTACATCTACAACCGATACGGGAAGAATTTTTTGATTACAACAACAATCGAATACAAATACTGGGTAAGATAGCAGTAACGATCGCACTCAATGGATGGATGACACGGGCAAGTGTGTCCATTATCACAGGAAATCACCAATCGATCCTTGGGCGCGACTTGATGGGCACCCTAGGACTGGAGCTAGTACAAAGAGGAAGAGTCATGGGAATAACTGGAGGATAGCAGCGACAGTGCAGAGGGGCTAGAGAAATTACATACATACTTCTGTAAGTTATATCCGAACTTATTTACAAGAATAAAAAAAAATACGGGACGCAAAAGTAAAGACCGATTTTTTGACGCAATAAAACTTAAACAACAAAAAGGCCGCAGGGTAACGATCAGTCTCCAAGATATGGTGGCAAAAAAAAAGCGCACCTGATTGGTGAAGGACACATATCAAGATGCAAGCCTGTTCGGAGAAAAATTTCGTGTCTCCAATCGTAATCCCAGTAAAGAAAGGATTGGAATCGAGGAAATTGAACGAACAGGTACATAGAAATAAGTACCAGATGCCAATTATTGATGATTTAGTAGGCGGAATAAGTCAAATAATAGCAGAACGAAAAGCGGGAGATTTCTATTTTACTACATTGGACTTCACGTATGCATACGGACAAGCAGCTTTAGATAAAAAAACCAGTAAACAGTGCAATTTTTCATTACTAGGGGAAAATCGATGGGAACATGTCGCTTCAAGAACTGGTTTTATGGGCTTACTTCAAGTCTGACGGAATTTCAGAAAATTATAAATATCCTACTCACCGAATTTCTCCAAGCGAACGCTTTCATAGACAACATACTCGTCGTGTCTAAGGGAGCTAAAATCGAACACGTTGCATAAGTGGATAAAATTCATAAAAAACTTGATGTATCGAATGTCTTACCAAAGCTACGGAATTGTGAATTTGCGAAAACGAATGTGAATGGCTAGGCTCTAAAATCGGGAAAGTAATTATACCGTTGGTTCGAAAAACCCAAGCGGTCGAAGATCTAAATCCCCTCAAATCTAGAAAACAGTTAAAGTGGCTAATGGGATCCTTACACAGCCTACAAAATTTTTTACCGAATCTAGCAGAAGATATTTCTTCACTTCGACCGTTGTAGAGCCTAAATAATGATTCCATCTGGACGCCGGCATGCGACAACGCGTTTCAACATCTAAAATGGTTGGTTAAGAATCTAGTCGAACTCAAAATTTTTGATATTATACCGGGAAACTCCCATAGTATATACACCCAATATCATTTACTTCAAGATACCTCAATGCGGCAGAGAAAAAATGCTCAACGAAGGAACTCGAACTACTGGCTGCAGTGTGCGCAACCGAACATTCTCGCAATTACGTTTACGGTCGATACTTTACAATCATATTGGATGTTAAAGCATTATTAACCATGTTAAATTCGTCCCCATAGGGAAGTAAATTATTTTTCAGCAAACTAACCCGATGATAAGAGCGCTTAATACCTGACAATTTTAACGCAGGACATTGCCAAGGATCAATAATGGGTATGGCCGATAACTTATCACGTTTTCCCTCAGCGGCGTTATCGGAAACATGTCATCATGACGAAAATTTTACAGTAGCTAGAATACGGATGATTAATGAGGCATTATTTCCTCGGGACCAGTTAAATCCTAGGGGTCAAACAGTGAACAAAATTCAAAAAATACCGGCGGTAGAGGGCGTCCGAACATGCGTTGGATCACGCAAGAGATTCATATTCAATAGCAATCAGAAAAAAAATTGAATATGCAATTCCAAAACCGATGCAGAAAAATTCACAAGAGGGCGTGGTTGCATGCAACCGACAGACAGCCAACCAGAGGCGAGATATTTGCATACTGAGGGATATCTACAAACATAGTTCAACGCAAGTAAGATGTTGTTCTCTGTCAGCTTCATAGGTTGCTCAATTAAACATATTTCAAAACCCTCAGTTGTCAAAATGTCAACTCACAACTCGCCAGAAAAATCCGGTCCGAAAACCTCAACAATTGTAAATACATCAACCCAATCTGGAAATGCAAATTCAAATGTTGTCTTAAATCGTGTAGTGAATCAACCTCCCAGCCTCAGCTGAGAGTCCGATATCGAAGTAAGAACCCCCGAAACGTTTTAGCCACAAACAAACACTTCAAAAAACATTTCGAAAAGTAACAGCCCAAAAGAAACATCAATTCCCGTATCTCTTCTAACCCCTTGTAATTAATGAAAAATGTGTCTACTCGATTGTCCCCACGGATTGCAAAATTGTGAAGAAGCTCGAATTCCCGGAATTGTTGAATCATAAGCTTGTGGGGGCCAATCTCGTAAAGGACCCGATATTCAAGACCATCAGAGACGCGATTAGACACAGAAACCCAAGCACAAAGGAAGTAGTCACCCGGCTCCGGGCAGTACTACGCGCAGCACTACAACGACTTCTCAGTACGAGAAAACTGCTTCTGGTTGAATGGCCGGCTGGCGATCCCGAAGTATTTGGCTAGGTCAGTTCCAAACAGATTGCATCACATCCACCACGGGCGGGACAAGATTTTCGCAGCGGCGAAAGATGTATGGATTCCACTGATGCACTGAGACGTCTCAGCTATCGTAAAGTTAAAATTTTGCAAATACTGCTTGGAAGCAGGTAAAAATCTTGAACCTCAAATACCAAAAGGAGAATTAGGTACAACAAACAAACCGAAGAAACCGAACGATTTGGCTCAACTGGATTTTTGTGGCCCAGTAAATTTTAAAAAAGGGCGAAAGAAATATGTCTTAGTAGCGGGGGACGCATTTTCACATCGGCCTTCGGCTTAAGTCTGTTCAAGTCTCACTTCAAAAAATGTACTAAAGTTGCTAAGGAATTATATAGAAACACATGGGCAACCCAATGAAACTACATATCGACCAAACGTCCGGAATATTTTCAAACGAAATACTTAACTTCTGCAACTACGAAAGAATTCAACTCAAAAAATCTCCGGGAGGTATCACCACGCCACGTTTATGGTCGAAAGAACCATCGGTTCAAAAAATAATTAAATCCTCACGTACATACGGGAAGACGGAAATCAAAATTTAAAGAAATTGGTAGCAAGGGTGTTAAGCGCATTACGTTTCGTACCGCATTCCTTAACTAAAATAACACCGTTTGAGGCAGATCGTGGAAGAGAGGCCTAAACTGTAATCCGAAACCTCAAGAAAAAACCGTCAGTGAAAAATCTAGATTGGACGAATGTAATTAATCAAAAACTACAATGTTTAGAAGAGGCAAGCGGACGCCCTGAAGAGAGAAGCGCAGTGGTTTAGTGTATGCCCCACAGAATCGTAGAGCTCCTCGAGTTCTGGACGAGCATGAACTGGCGGAGGCGGATGTAGAGCTGACTCACTCAAACGCACCATCGTGGCTGAAACCACACAAGACCAGTACCATCTGTGGTATACCAGCGGAAGAATAAACGTTTGTCTACTAAAATCGAAAAAATAGCACCACATACGGTTCAAATGAAAAAAGGATCCCTACTAAGACAAAGCGGTGTTTCTTTTGAATCGGAAGCAGAGGAGAATCAAGCGGTAACGGTAGCGGGACAAGGCCCCAATTCAACGAGCACCCCAGGCCCGAGTACGGGAATTCCCGAAAAGAATCCAAACCGGCGTTGAAAGATAGCATGCTACCGACGGGAGCAGAACAGCCGAAGCGCAAAACGCAGAAAAAACGGGTGTCGACTGGGACCGAAGAGGGCGAGAGAAAGAAAATAATACGACGAGCCTTTTTTTTTATTATTTGCCCCCGGCTTGCTCAGTGCAGGACCAACCGTGGGGGAGGGGGATGTCATCCATTTTGCCGCAGCCGGTCCAACCTTGAGGAGGCGGATGACACTAGGACCCCTCCAGCCGTGACCGAAGAGGGATTCGAACGCATGACCCTCGTGTTAAGAGAGATGTGCCTAACCCACTTGACCACGACGAGCCTTCGATACAAGCAGCGACGAGTACAGCGAAGACGAGATTCAACGAGCGGAAGTCACGGGCGGAGCGAAACCGATGAGTGAGATAACGGCGGGCGAAGAAAGTAGGAAGGACTACATGACAGAATCCTCGGGAAACGAGCAAGGTACATCGGAACCGACTGTTCGAGCAAAAAGAAACCGGGGGAAGCCACGCGACTTTCTACGTGGCAGCGAAGAGGGGTCAGCAAGATGTGTGGCGTAAGGATCAATTTAAATTATCGGAAGTAGCGAAAGATCTCGTCAAGAGGGAAGACAGGGACAGGGCCGGCAGCTAAAGCCGAAAAACTCAAAACTATTTTTGTTTCATAAAAGTAAAATTAAATTAAATTTACGCAAGGATACTATGTACCAACCAGGTTCTGGTTATTATAAATTTACAAACTATTGATTTAAAGTTTTTTGTGGTTGCCTCTATGTCATATGGACATGTTTGAGTTTTGTAAAGTCTTTGGTTCCGTCTGGAGACCTGCTGTTGTTGACCTTATGATCGCTCTAATGTCTGGCGCACACTGAAACAAAAGAGTGCAGTTTATTAGTTATTTTGGACAATAAAATTGCCTTTGAAACCCCAAAGACCCCAATGACCCTGCCCAAAATAAAAAGACCCCTCTCTTAGGACACCCGACGGACAAAATACTTTGGTGTTTGTTCTCGTGCGGTGGTTAAATTTAATCCCTTCCAAATTTTCCCACTGTTTAATTAAATAAATTTGAGCCCTCAAAAAAAACTGACCTGCTTGTGAAGGACGAAGGACGTGACAAATAATAAGAGGTTTAAGAAGCTAAGGAGGACTTGATAAATAAAAGATAAAGTAACATATAAAAAATAAGAAAGAAATAAATTAAAAACGGAATGTTGACAGGAGCACGGATAGGAGAGCAGAGGAAGGGTTTACAGCCACATCCGCATGTCGTCTTCGGGATCCGACCAAGGGACATGAAGAATACTGACTAGACGCTCCATTTGAAATCTGAAGCGCCACTCAGTACTCTCGAATCCCGCACCCAGAGACTCGAACAGCCAGAAGTTCTCCATGCTCCTCACATCAACACACACATATTCAAATATGCCCTCGTTTTTCTCAAAAGGAACCTCAATGTAATGCAGCTTAAAATTCACTGCAGTGGTGGCCGGGGTAAACTCCACGGTCCTACCACAGATGTTTTTACCTTCGTGAGTTCCAGCTCCCACATAAGGCAAATGAATGGGTGACTCGTGGAGATCACCAAGGGGAATATCCATCTAAGCACATGAAAATAGGTTGAAGTAATTAGTTAAAAATCCTTTAAACTACAGTTCATTAATAAAGTCCCATTAATATCCATTTATAACAATTATAAACAGTCAAACATTTGATGTGAAAATGTCTTCTATAGAAGATAAAGACATGTTGATGAAAACAAACTCAGCAAATTGAGTTTATTAGGAAATTGGCATACTGAAGATATTGATAGTGAACGATTAAAATTCTCTGTTTTTTCAACTGGCTCTTGGTCAAAAAATATGCACATTCACAATCGTCATACAGTGTTTATTTCTCGGTGGGGAGAAGTGGCAAATCATACGTTCAAGGAATACGAGCAAAGTTGTAAAGAACAATTTTATTTGGGCGAGTTATTGCAAATAACCTGGTGCATTTTTGCGAAGCAGAAATTTGGAAAAGCGACCGATTTGTCAAATGTTACTTATGAAAATGTTATTGATTACTCGTATGATTTTGAGTCATTTCTGATTGAGAAAGCAGTGGAAAGAAAAATTCGACTTTGTTTCAAAAAACTTTCGAAATACCGAAAACTACCCGTGTTTTACTTAAACATATATCAAAGAGATATAGGAGTGAGAAAAGGGTATCTAGAAGGTTACTTTCATTTCCACTGGCTTGAAATTCAGCAGGTCGGAGAAGTGTTGGAAAAAATGAAATTGGGAAACTGTATATTTACTTCAAAAGACTTGGAAAATATTCATGAAGATTTTATTACTTGGAAAAAAACCTATCCGGAAATTGCCAACCGTCGAAATTTTTTCTTAGCTGCATGTTCACTGTTCTTCATCTCAACTACTAATGATATAAATTACAATGTTGCTATCAAGCTGAGACCCTATGGGGATCTGATCGGTATAGACAATTCTTCTTTGGATAAATATTTGAATGATTCGAAAATTTTACGAACGCATGCTATTTTACACGATGCCGCCGGTTTTGTCCGCGAAGTTTTTAACACTGTTCCCACATACTGCTATGTTTAACCATGGAAATGCAACAACATTCTGATTGGTCACTTGAAAGGAATTACGTTTTGTTTGTATATCAAACTGAAGAACCCGAAACTCTACCATTTATTAGAATGCTGAAGGAAAGATCAATTGTGTTGGATTTTGAGGGATTTCGACACCAGAAAATCACATTTATAGTAAAAGAATTAGCTATAACCACTTCCGACTACAGTGATTCCCTAATTTTTTTACCTCCAGTTAATTTCAATTCTCTTCCAAAATCTGAGCAAAAAGCCTACAACTGGCTGAAAATGTTTTGCACGGACTTCATTGGGATAGCGGTGATTATTTATACCTGAATTTGAACCAAATCATTCAATGTTTTGTCTTAAAAAACCCCAATGCTATGTTCTACGCCAAAAGAACAGAAACAGCTGATAGCTGATTTTTCTACCAAATACTTAGACCGCAAAGTTGTGAATCTTGACGATTTGGGCTGTCCACGAGTCGAAAAATTATATTTCAAGAATTTTGAGAATTGTAATAAACACCTACCGCACCATAACTCTAAAAATCATTGTGCGGTAAAAAAAAATCGAAAGCGTTCTATGATTGGTTGAAAAATTCAGTTCTTTGTACTTGAATGACACCAGAAAGTAACATAAGATTTCATTGACCAGGATTGAACGCACTGATTGCAGAGGCCAAGTAAATAAACGAAAACAACAAGTTACAATTTCCGAAGAAGAGTTGTGCACTGTGAGGAGGTTCTTCCCCGTGATTGACCAATTCATCTACTTTTAACGATTCAAATACATCAGTAATGTTACCCAGCAAGCGCGGTCTTTTTCTTCCCAAGCTAGTCTTAGTGCCCAAACGTCAACCAGGAGTTCAAATGGATCTAACCAGCAGTGAACTACCCAATGAGATTCAAAAAATAATAAGAGAAGACTCTGTGAAGAAAATTGCAAAACTGATCATGTCCCAGCCAATTAAGTTTTGGAAATGCTCTATGATTTTGATGATGATAATGAACCAAGTGTCTATACAGGTTATACATGATATGAAATTTCTTACTGCTCAGATGCTTAATTAATTTTTTTATATAGATTATTTTCATTCTGCAAGTTCGAGAGTGAGAGAAAGCGGTACGGAAATTGAAATGAATGACACAGTAGTTGACGAGACTGATGGAACTATAGTTACCGATTTTGTGAATGACGAAAAGAATACGGAGAAAAAATCATGGAAATTTTGCAATAATGTGACTGTACCACGGTCTGAAGTAGTTATCATGTCACAAATGGTGTTAAATCTGATTTTATTGGCTTTTTGTATCTTCATTTGTATCTTCAAAATTTCATTAACGCAGTTAACGTGTAAAGAAACCTCAGTTTGATTCCCAATATAATCGGGTTTAGTTGGTTATGTATTACCAAATCCAAGAGTATGAATAAAGTTATTGATACATCTACGAGACTTTTTTTGGCCATCGTGGGCCCCTTGGGTTCTGGAAAAACAGAGCTAATATTCAAATTGTTGAAAGGAAAAACATTTTATCCCAAATATCGAAGAGCCATACACTTTTACAAAGAGATTCAGCGTATTTATAGTGAAAAATCCAATACCCACAGCAATGATCTAACATTCATAAAACTCAATGGCTTTGACAGTTTGCGAAACCTTGAAAACATTCTTCTAGGTTTTGATGATTCATGTGAAGAAATCTATAACGATAAAGCAGGAAGACACTGAGGACTAGATGTAATATATGTTACACATAATTTGTTCCAACAAAGCAGATGGTCTCGAACAATTGATTTAAACACATCACACATCATTCTGTTCAAATTACCTCGTGATATTCAGCAACTTGATCATCTTGGAAGACAAATGAACAACACTAAATTTTTGAGAAACTGTTATCAGTTCGCTACAAAAGACACGTACAGTCATCTTTTAATCGACTTGGATCCGCGTACATCCGATTGTTTGAGAAATTGTTCAAACATTACACCACCTGGTCCCTCAATTTTCTACTTAAAATAAATCAGGCAGAAGTTAAAACTCTCACAAATGAACGCAAAAAAAGTATCTATTCTGCAGCACAGGAAACAATTGAATACCAGCCAGCTCCGAAGCTTCATTAGAAAAACAACAAGTCCTTAATTTTTTTTCAGTTATACGTGAAAGTTTGCTCAATGTAGTCAATGGCAATGTATCTGTTAATATTGCAAACATTGAAAATTTCGAAGTGGCATACAAACTTTTAATCAGCCCAAAAACAAAACTTGAACGAAAACGAGCAATTATCCTAACGAAACAAGGTACTCATCGTCAGCATAAAATATGGCAGCAGAAGAGTTTGTTTTAATTCCAAAGCATACATATATCCGTGAGCAGCTGTATGCAACACAAGTGCTACTTAACAGTTCAATTAAACACAAAAGTCCCCAGTTATCTTACTTAAACCGCATGAGACCTCTAACATCCCCGAAGCAAAACTCAATATCGAATGAAACTCTTCCACTACCCCTTCCACCAACACCTCCCTCAACGCCTCTTGTTGACCCTGGGGAACAATCAACAGGACTTCTTACAGAAGATGAGACTAATCAATATCTGGAAGGTGCGGAGGAAGAGGAGAAGCGGATTGTGGATGAGAAGGAGCAAAAGGATAATAAAATAGACTATGAACGCATTCTATTACAATTGCAAATAATGGAGGATAAAGAATTCACGAGAGCTAAAAAAATCCCGGAGGTTATCAAAACCTCAACTCGAGTCTCAATAAACGCCATGGATGAAACAATTTTTGTTGACAATGTACCAACCAGTCTCAAAGCAGCATCGTTTTTGTACGATATACAACAGCAAACTAAAATACTACACAATCCTGCTTACATAATGATTTTATCCGCTCTCGAACTTGTCGAAGAGACTGTTATTAACAAGTATGCCAAATACGCGGTTCAGTCAAAGATTAAAGAACAGGCTCAACGAAGAACCAAAAGTCCCACAAATCTCCGTCAACCTCGGGCGAAACAAAAACCCCCGACAGTAGTAAGCCATCATCAAGTTCAAAACAAACCAAACGACTCAAAACAAGAAAGAAAGCCACCACAGAAAGAGTCAAAGAAAGAGAGAAAGACGAAGACGACAATGAATTGTACGGTACGACCTATAAGAATTCAAATTCTTCAACGTCAGAAAAGACGGAGACGAAAAGTAAAAGATGGGAAACCTACACCAACTGAGGAAAAGGTTTCGAAAAAGAGTTACACAGATAAAGGACCAGCATTGTTCGGCAGTGTTAAATTTGAAGGCTACAACGGCCATACCAGGACAAAAAGTTAACTAATTTTTACATATAGAACCAGCTTATACAAAATACCGAACAGTTCGCCGCAAAATACCTCGGCTTAAACTGATAGTTTATGACATGAACGAAACATGGTCAATCGATTTGGCATATGTTGATAAACTAGCAAAATACATTAAAGATATCAAATATCTTTCAGTTTGCAGTAGATTGCATGTGCCGTTATCTTTGCGTGCAGCCACTGAATCAAAGTATGCCACAACAACTGCAGAAGCGTTCAATCAAAGATAAAGACATAGAAACCAAAAAAAAGTCCTGGGTAGATAAAAGTACAGAGTTCAAGGGGTCATTCAAAACATTATGTGAGAAAAACGGCATCAAAACATACATAAAAGAGAGTGAAAAAAAGTCCGCTTTCGCCAAGAGGAACATTCGATCACTAAAAAGTTTGATTTATAAGTATTTTGGAGGACAAATGGACCTACTCTTAAATCGATAAGCTTCAAGACTTTGTCAACACATAAAATTCGAGAAAAAACCGCGTCATCAAATTAGCCCCCAATAAAGTGACAAAAAAGGATGTTCCACGTCTGATTTCATTAAAAGCGGAACAATCATTGAAACTAGTTCGCCGACCAAAGGTCTACGTTGGCGATTTTGTGAGAATTTTGTGAGAAAAGGTTATACACAATCTTCACTGACGAAATTTATGAATTATTTGACATACCAACAAGGAACCCACCGACTTATAATCTTATCGACGCTGATAGAGAACCATTAGAGGTTAAATTTATGAGCCCGAACTAATCAAAGTATTGGAAATGGAAGGGTCAATCTAAACAATGTCTAGTAACTTGAAGGTGACAAAGATTCCTTTAGTATTACATTGGTGTCATCAGCCTCAATGAATATCTTCATTGACAACTCATTAAGGAGTTTTAAAAATCTGCTGAGTGAAGATACCGATCTGCAAGGCTAATGGAGAGTTGCATTGTCAGAAATGACGTTTCCCACTCATTTTAACAATGTAACATATACTAAAATAGTGTACTACAAAAAAGACAAAGTTAAAGCAAGTCTTAAAGTGGCAAAAAATATATATATCTAGACCATATGATGGAGAGAAAATTGAAATAACAAAGGATGAATATGGCGAAATCGAGAAATTATTCAACGAAATCAATCGGAAAGTTGATCTTGATAATTTCAGTTATAGTATCGACCCCATTACCAAACATCTTTCCATTACGATGCATTATTGGGAAGTCATTACCTTTGAGAGCCC
>NC_087070.1:25411237-25439196 GCF_963678635.1 Symsagittifera roscoffensis
TACAGCTTCTACCACAACAACTACAACTACAACAAGATGTCAGGCAAAGGAGGAAAATCGAAGAGCGGCAAAGTTGGAGCCAAGGCCAAGACCCGATCAAGCCGAGCTGGACTGCAGTTCCCAGTTGGACGAATCCACCGATTTATCCGCAAGGGCAACTACGCTGAGCGAGTTGGTGCTGGAGCCCCAGTCTACCTTGCTGCTGTGCTCGAGTACTTGACTGCTGAGATCCTTGAGCTGGCTGGCAATGCTGCTAAAGACAACAATAAGTCCAGGATCATCCCTAGACACTTGCAGTTGGCCCTCAGGAACGACGAAGAGCTGAACAAGCTGCTCCATGGAGTGACCATTGCGCAGGGTGGTGTGCTGCCGAACATCCAGGCTGTGCTCCTGCCCAAGAAGCAGTCTTCCTCTCAGCCCAAGTCTGACAAGAAGTAAAGAGCTTCTACCTCTGCCAGTTGCTAGCTCTCAAGCTTCAACAAAAAACCGGCCTTTTTAAAGGCCACCAAATTTAAAGTTCTATCTTTTTATCCTGCCTAGCAGGCATAGCTAAGCTACTCAGAGCAAACTAAGGGGGCCTAACAACACTAGCTAGCCTCGAGCTCGACTGGCAGTCCAAAATTGAAGCTTAATTTAGCTTTCAGCTGAGAGCCAATCAGAATTGAGTACTCTTCGAGCTCGATTTGAACACAATTTTTCAAGTTAGGTTGGCTTTTTGCTCGATCCACAACTCAACACCACTACACCACTACCAACTCAGACAACGACAATCTACAACTCAACAATCGGATGTACAAGAGCCTTCTCTCCACTGCCTTCACTACACCGTGCACACAACTGCCCCAGGAAAGCACTCTTTTTCAAGAGTCATAAGTCGGCCGATAAAGCCTGTATAAAGGTGCTATTGGAACCAAGTCCCAAACCGGCACTTGCAAACCCAACGGTGCGCAGCCAACCTGGGTTCTGACTTCGATCGGTCGCAGTCCTGATTGGCTTTTTGTCCCTCCAAGAAAACAAGATATCTGTGTTGGTGCCGGCTCTCGGACAGGAGAGAGTGTCACGGCCGCAAATCTAGAAGTTGGTTGGTCCCTATAACACCCTAGTCTAAGCAACACATTGCGAAGGCGATGCTAGCATTCTAGGAGGCAGAGATACGTTGCGACCGGGTCTGCGATTGCTTACTTGGACAACCTCCACTCTGTCGTTATTGTTGGACCTACCAAGAGTAACCCGACCGAAGAGGGTCTAGAGTGAAGAAGAAAGTGCCCAGAAGGACGAAGAGGGTGCAAGAAGAAGAGCTACCAAGAGTAACCCGACGAAAAAGAGCCTCGAGGGAATAAGAAAGTGCCCAGAAGGACAAAGAGGGTGCAAGAAGAAGAAAGTACTAGACGAAGAGGGTGCAAGAAGGAGCATTCCTGCTCACATAGTGAGCGAAGAAATCCCCCCCCCCCCCACAATGCCATCATCCCTTAACTCCCAAATGGCATCAGCAATCGAAAACTACGACCAAAGCGATGACGAACCAAATTCCGAGTTAATAATCGAAGGAAGCCTGACACCAACAAGCAATGATCAAGAAAAGACCTCGCCTCAAAGGCAACTGACAATGGGACCAAACCAAGATCAACATGCAGATTACATCACAGTAAAACGAAAGCAGTTCAAGAATGTGCCCAAAGGGCAACCGACAATGCATTCAGAAAACTGGCAAGAAAAGCTTGATGACGCTTCGCCTAAAAGGCAACCGACAATGGAGCAAAGTCAAGCAACTAATCGAAAGCGCAAAGCGGAAGAATCACAAGCTCAAAGCAACAAAAGACTAAATATCACGAACATTATCTACATAAGCTTTGCAAAAGACAAAATTCCAAGCCGAATGACTTTCACCAAATCAATACGTAACCTGACTAAAGTACAATATCCTGGTCAAACCAGGGACCTCAAGACTGGCTTAGGCTATTCAATCAAGCCTGAATCGCCTCAAATTGCCCAAATTATCACCCAAGCCAACCTCGAAGTCCTGTTTCCCGACACAGAAGTAAAAATCGGAGGAAGACAACACATGACAAACCAACCCAAGAAGAAACAAACTTCCAGCTTTGTTATCTCAAGAGTCAGTGAACAACTCAGCGAAGCTGACATCCAATCTGAACTTGAGGAGATCAACAACATCAAGGTAGCAAAGCTCTTCCGAATCCAAACCAGAAGCCTAGACAAGCCAACACAACTCATCAGAGTTTTCACAGATGATGACCTCGCCTGCAGAAAGGCAATCGAAAATGGGGTCTACATCTGCAACGAACTGAAACGATGCGAAGCATCCAAAACAGAACCACGAGTAACACAGTGTTACAAATGCCAAAATTTCGGCCACATGGCCATTAACTGTCCGAACCAGCAACGATGCCTCAGATGTGGCGACAACCACGCAGTCAGAGACTGCAAAATTCCAAAGCAGCAAGTTAAATGCATCAACTGCAGAGGCGAACACCCGGCGCAGTATAAAGGCTGCCCAGTTTACAAGACAGCTCATGTCGAAGCCCAAAAAGCACAACCAAAAGTGCAAAGCTACGCTCAAGTAGTCAAACCACAGCCAACCACAACCGTAGTCAAACCACAACCAACCACAACCGAAACACAACCAACCATGAGCAAAGAGGACATACAGCAGTTCATTAAAGAAACTGTTGAAACTACAATAGCCGATCAAGTCGAAAAAGCAGTGCAGAAAGCCATGGACGAAAAGATAACCGATGCAATCAACAAAGCCGTCGCTAAATCATGTGAGAAAATTAACGAAACAGTCAGCAATGTAGTTAAAACTCAATTCGAGAAAATAGATTTCACTGAACTGTTAACATCAAATATCAAAGCAAAACAAAATACAAAAACACACAGAGAAGCAAGCAGCAGCAGACATAGTAACTCCCGAAATCAAAACAACAACAATAAACCAAAATGAATAGACTCAAGATAGCACAACTCAACTGCAGAAGTATAAACAAGCACAAACTGGAGATCCAAGATCTTCTAGCGAAACACAACATCACTAGTCTGCTTCATTGAAACAAAAACCAAATATCCACCAAAACTACAAAACTTTAACCTTGCAGCAGCAATCTGTGACAGTGTCACAGGCTCGGCAATTTACATCAGAGACAACATACAGTACCAAGTATTGGAACAAGCACAACACATAAACCAAAACCACAGAGAATGCAGAAAAGTATGCGAGACGATCAAGATCAGACTACTAGAAATCAACTGTCCGAAGTGGATTGTAAAATGGACCAAGAGTTTTCTGACAGACCGAGAGTTAACAGTAGTATACCACCTAGCCAAAGCCGACAGTTTCACACCCAGTGCAGGAGTACCACAAGGAAGTGTAATCAGTCCAATTCTTTTCAACATCTATGTAGGCAAACCAGATGCAGGTCTAACAACAATATCACAATATGCCGACGACATAGCAATTTACACAAGTTCAAATACAAGCAAGAATGCAACACACAGACTACAAGGTGGCCTAAACAAACTTGAAGCATGGTGCCAGAAATGGAAGATAGACGTGAACCCGGAGAAGACGAACTTTATACTTTTTACAAGACAGAAGAAGAATGACTGCAAATTAATGCTACAGAACGAAGAAATCGAACCACCAACAACCATTAAATTTCTGGGAATTACATTAAATGACAACCTGACATGAAAGACTATCTACAAAGAATTGAAATCAATTTTCTACTAGTACTACGAGCCAAAGGCATCAAATTCAAATCTTAAAGTTTTTGTACCAATCAACAATTCTACCAGTTTTCACATACGCATCACCTTCGTGGGCAAAAACATCTACAAGGCACTTACAAAGATTGCAGAACAGAGCACTAAAAATAGCCTACCATCTACCAGTAACAACACCAACAGACGAAGTACATAAAATCACCAGGATGAAGACGATTCAAGAAGAACTAACAAGACTAAACTCAAATTACCTCAAAAGAGCTGCACAGACAAACCCCAAGATACAAGAACTAATCCGAGACACTCTACAATAATCAACAGACACATACGCACACAGATTCACACCAGTACAAGCAATTTTCCAACAACACCTTTCCGCAAGATGAACAACACCCGGAAGTTAACAGCTTAAAGAGCAGCTGGTCTGCTTCAGAAGCTTAATTGGTCACAGACCAACACATACTTATCATCGATCCACAACTCAACACCGTCAATCTACAGACGCAACACCACGACAACACCACTACCAGACAACGACAATCTACAACTCAACAATCGGATGTACAAGAGCCTTCTCTCCACTGCCTTCACTACACCGTGCACACAACTGCCCCAGGAAAGCACTCTTTTTCAAGAGTCATAAGTCGGCCGATAAAGCCTGTATAAAGGTGCTATTGGAACCAAGTCCCAAACCGGCACTTGCAAACCCAACGGTGCGCAGCCAACCTGGGTTCTGACTTGGATCGGTCGCAGTCCTGATTGGCTTTTTGTCCCTCCAAGAAAACAAGATATCTGTGTTGGTGCCGGCTCTCGGACAGGAGAGAGTGTCACGGCCGCAGATCTAGAAGTTGGTTGGTCCCTATAACACCCTAGTCTAAGCAACACATTGCGAAAGCGGTGCTAGCTTTCTAGGAGGCAGAGATACGTTGCGACCGGGTCTGCGATTGCTTACTTGGACAACCTCTACTCTGTCGTTATTGTTGGACCTACCAAGAGTAACCCGACCGAAGAGGGTCTAGAGTGAAGAAGAAAGTGCCCAGAAGGACGAAGAGGGTGCAAGAAGAAGGGCTACCAAGAGTAACCCGACGAAAAAGAGCCTAGAGGGAAGAAGAAAGTGCCCAGAAGGACAAAGAGGGTGCAAGAAGAAGAAAGTACTAGACGAAGAGGGTGCAAGAAGGAGCATTCCTGCTCACATAGTGAGCGAAGAAACCCCCCCCCCCCCCACAATGCCATCATCCCTTAACTCCCAAATGGCATCAGCAATCGAAAACTACGACCAAAGCGATGACGAACCCAATTCCGAGTTAATAATCGAAGGAAGCCTGACACCAACAAGCAATGATCAAGAAAAGGCCTCGCCTCAAAGGCAACTGACACTGGGACCAAACCAAGATCAACATGCTGATTACATCACAGTAAAACGAAAGCAGTTCAAGAATGTGCCCAAAGGGCAACCGACAATGCATTCAGAAAACTGGCAAGAAAATCTTGATGACGCTTCGCCTAAAAGGCAACCGACAATGGAGCAAAGTCAAGCAACTAATCGAAAGCGCAAAGCGGAAGAATCACAAGCTCAAAGCAACAAAAGACTAAATATCACAAACATTATCTACATAAGCTTTGCAAAAAACAAAATTCCAAGCCGAATGACTTTCACCAAATCAATACGTAACCTGACTAAAGTACAATTTCCTGGTCAAACCAGGGACCTCAAGACTGGCTTAGGCTATTCAATCAAGCCTGAATCGCCTCAAATTGCCCAAATTATCACCCAAGCCAACCTCGAAGTCCTGTTTCCCGACACAGAAGTAAAAATCGGAGGCAGACAACACAAGACAAACCAACCCAAGAAGAAACAAACTTCCAGCTTTGTTATCTCAAGAGTCAGTGAACAACTCAGCGAAGCTGACATCCAATCTGAACTTGAGGAGATCAACAACATCAAGGTGGCAAAGCTCTTCCGAATCCAAAGCAGAAGCCTAGACAAGCCAACACAACTCATCAGAGTTTTCACAGATGATGACCTCGCCTGCAGAAAGGCAATCGACAATGGGGTCTACATCTGCAACGAACTGAAACGATGCGAACCATCCAAAACAGAACCACGAGTAACACAGTGTTACAAATGCCAAAATTTCGGACACATGGCCATTAACTGTCCAAACCAGCAACGATGCCTCAGATGTGGCGACAACCACGCAGTCAGAGACTGCAGAATTCCAAAGCAGCAAGTTAAATGCATCAACTGCAGAGGCGAACACCCGGCGCAGTACAAAGGCTGCCCGGTTTACAAGACAGCTCAAGTCGAAGCCCAAAAAGCACAACCAAAAGTGCAAAGCTACGCTCAAGTAGTCAAACCACAACCAACCACAACCGTAGTCAAACCACAACCAATCACAACCGAAACACAACCAACCATGAGCAAAGAGGACATACAGCAGTTCATTAAAGAAACTGTTGAAACTACAATAGCCGATCAAGTCGAAAAAGCAGTGCAGAAAGCCTTGGACGAAAAGATAACCGAAGCAATCACCAAAGCCGTCGCTAAATCATGTGAGAAAATTAACGAAACAGTCAGCAATGCAGTTAAAACTCAATTCGAGAAAATAGATTTCACTGGACTGTTAACATCAAATATCGAAGCAAAACAAATTACAAAAACACACAGAGAAACAAGCAGCAGCAGACATAGTAACTCCCGAAACCAAAACAACAACAATAAACCAAAATGAATAGACTCAAGATAGCGCAACTCAACTGCAGAAGTATAAACAAGCACAAACTGGAGATCCAAGATCTTCTAGCGAAACACAACATCACTATAGTCTGCTTCAACGAAACAAAAACCAAATATCCACCAAAACTACAAAACTTTAACCTTGCAGCAGCAATCTGTGACAGTGTCACAGGCTCGGCAATTTACATCAGAGACAACATACAGTACCAAGTATTGGAACAAGCACAACACATAAACCAAAACCACAGAGAATGCAGAAAAGTATGCGAGACGATCAAGATCAACACAATGGGTATCACTGTAACAAGTGTTTACCTTAGCCCAAACGCAGAGATAGAGAACGTGACTTTCAATGGAAAAGATCCAAAACACATCATCGTTGGAGACTTCAACGCACAGATCAAATCTGTCAACCCAAAAGCAAGAGCAACCAACAGCACGGAGAGTACCGGAGGAAAGGCACCCAGGAAGCAACTGGCTACCAAGGCTGCAAGAAAGAGCGCACCTTCCACCGGCGGTGTGAAGAAGCCTCACCGAAACAGACCAGGAACCGTTGCCCTGAGGGAGATCAGGAGATACCAGAAGTCCACTGAGCTGTTGATCCGAAAGCTGCCCTTCCAGCGACTGGTCAGAGAAATCGCCCAGGACTTCAAGACTGACTTGCGGTTCCAGAGCACTGCCATCATGGCTCTGCAGGAAGCCAGCGAGAGCTACTTGGTCAGCCTGTTCGAGGACACCAACTTGTGCGCGATCCACGCCAAGAGAGTCACGAGCATGCCCAAGGACATCCAGTTGGCTCGACGAAACCGAGGAGAGCGAGCTTAAGCTCAAGGTGTACTCCACACCAACCAAACCGGCCTTTTTAAAGGCCACCCAACTATCAGTTCTTTATTTCTTCACAGTGAGCTTAGCTCAAGCTAACTTCGACCAGAGCAAGCTCAAGCTGGTATAGGTTGAGCTCTGCTTCCCCCTCATTGGGGTGACGCAGCTGGAAATTGAGCTCGAGCTAGCTGTTCAATTGCTCCCGTACGTAGCCTAACTTTTTTGAGCTTCGAGCTCTGAGAGCTCGGCAAGCTACCTCATAGAGCTCAGGCAAGCTTGTATGATCTTGATTTAAATCACAGAGCTCGAATAAGCTCTGTGGACTGACCAGTTTAAGCTAGTACATCTTGTGTGAGCTCAAAATTTTTTCAATTGCTCCCGTACGTAGCCTAAATATTTTTAAGTTCGAGCTCTCAGAGCTCGGCAAGCTACCTCAGAGAGCTCAGGCAAGCTTCTACGAGCTTGATTTTAATCACAGAGCACGAATAAGCTCTGTGGACTGACCAGTTTAAGCTAGTACACCTTGTGTGAGCTCAAAGTTTTTTCAATTGCTCCAGTACGTAGCCTAACTGTTTTCAAGTTCGAGCTGTCAGAGCTCGGCAAGCTACCTCAGAGAGCTCACGCAAGCTTCTATGAGCTTGACTTCAATCACAGAGCACGAATAAGCTCTGTGGACTGACCAGTTTGAAATGGTACTCCTTGTGTGAGCTCAAAATTTTTTCAATTGCTCCCGTACGTAGCCTAACGTTTTTGAAGTTCGAGCTCTCAGAGCTCGGCAAGCTATCTCAGAGAGCTCAAGCGAGCTTCTATGAGCTTGATTTAAATCACATAGCTCAGATAAGCTCTGCGGACTGACCAGTTTGTGCTAGAAGGTCTTTTGGGAGCTCCTAAAAAATCAATTGCTCCTTTACGTGCCTAACTTTTTTTATACTTGAAATATTTTTTGTTCCGGTTGAGCTCTGCTTCTTATCAGCTCTCGCATTGGCTGTTGGTATGAGGGCCAATGAGAGAGCAGAGAAGTCGGTCAAAAAATGATAGGTACCTAGCGATTTTTTGCCAATCCCAACCCCAACTTCTACTTCAAATTCTACAACAACTACAACTGCAACAACCATGTCTGGACGAGGAAAGGGAGGAATAGGACTTGGCAAACGATGAGCAAAGAGGCACCGAAAGATCTTAAGAGATAACATCGAAGGCATCACCAAGCCAGCCATCAGACGTCTTGCTTTACGAGGAGATGTCAAGCGTATCAGTGGACTGATCTACGAAGAGACCCGAGGAGTGCTCAAGAACAGCTTGGAGAGCGTGAACAGGGATGTTGTAACCTACATCGAGCATGCCAAGAGGAAGACAGTTGTAACCATGGACATCGTCTACGCCCTCAAGAGACAAGGCAAGACCTTGTACGGATTCGGAGCTTAAGAAACTTCTTACCAGCTGCTCTCCTAGCTGCAGCACCAAACAGGCCACCAACTATCTTAGTTCTTAAGTCAACCTCTTCTAGAGCTCAAACTAGTTCAGCTAGTTAGTCTAGAGCTTTCAGCGTATCTAAGCTAACTTAAAACGCTAGCTCGATTCTGATTGGCTCTCCCATCTTGGTGGTCGATTTGAACTTGTTACCTCAAGACAGGGAGCCAAATTGGGAGTAAAGTCAAAAGTCAATCGACAACACCACTGGCAACACAATCTACAACCCAACAATCCGATGTACAAGAGCTTCTCTACACTGCCTTCACTACACCCAAGGAAACAACTGCCCCAGGAAAGCACTCTTTTTCAAGAGTCATAAGTCGGCCGATAAAGCCTGTATAAAGGTGCTATTGGAACCAAGTCCCAAACCGGCACTTGCAAACCCAACGGTGCGCAGCCAACCTGGGTTCTGACTTGGATCGGTCGCAGTCCTGATTGGCTTTTTGTCCCTCCGAGAGAGTGTCACGGCCGCAGATCTAGAAGTTGGTTGGTCCCTATAACACCCTAGTCTAAGCAACACATTGCGAAAGCGGTGCTAGCATTCTAGGAGACAGAGATACGTTGCGACCGGGTCTGCATTTGCTTACTTGGACAACCTCTACTCTGTCGTTATTGTTGGACCTACCAAGAGTAACCCGACGGAAGAGGGTCTAGAGGGAAGGAGAAAGTGCCCAGAAGGACGAAGAGGGTGCAAGAAGGAGGGCTAACAAGAGTAACCCGACGAAAAAGAGACAAGAGGGAAGAGGAAGGACAAAGAGGAAGAAAGGAAGGACAAAGACGAAGAAGGTGCAAGAAGGAGCAGTCCTGCTCACATAGTGAGTGAAGAAACTCCCCCCCCCCCCCCCCCCCACAATGCCATCATCCCTTAACTCCCAAATGGCATCAGCAATCGCAAACTACGACCAAAGCGACGACGAATCTAATTCCGAGTTAATAATCGAAGGAAGCCTGACACCAACAAGCAATGATCAAGGAAAGGCCTCGCCTCAAAGGCAACTGACAATGGGACCAAACCAAGATCAACATGCTGATTACAACACAGTAAAACGAAAGCAGTTCAAGAATGTGCCCAAAGGGCAACCGACAATGCATTCAAAAAACTGGCAAGACAATCTTGATGACGCTTCGCCTAAAAGGCAACCGACAATGGAGCAAAGTCAAGCAACTAATCGAAAGCGCAAAGCCGAAGAATCACACGCTCAAAGCAACAAAAGACTAAACATCAAGAACATTATCTACATAAGCTTTGCAAAAGACAAAATTCCAAGCCGAATGACTTTCACCAAATCAATACGTAACCTGACTAAAGTACAATATCCTGGTCAAACCAGGGACCTCAAGACTGGCCTAGGCTATTCAATCAAGCCTGAATCGCCTCAAATTGCCCAAGTTATCACGCAAGCCAACCTCGATGACCTGTTTCCCGACACAGAAGTAAAAATCGGAGGCAGACAACACAAGACAAACCAACCCAAGAAGAAACAAACTTCCAGCTTTGTTATCTCAAGAGTCAGTGAACAACTCAGCGAAGCTGACATCAAATCTGAACTTGAGGAGATCAACAACATCAAGGTAGCAAAGCTCTTCCGAATCCAAAGCAGAAGCCTAGACAAGCCAACACAACTCATCAGAGTTTTCACAGATGATGACCTCGGCAGTAGAAAGGCAATCGACAATGGGGTCTACATCTGCAACGAACTGAAACGATGCGAAGCATCCAAAACAGAACCACGAGTAACACAGTGTTACAAATGCCAAAATTTCGGCCACATGGCCATTAACTGTCCGAACCAACAACGATGCCTCAGATGTGGCGAAAACCATGCAGTCAGAGACTGCAAAATTCCAAAGCAGCAAGCTAATTGCATCAACTGCAGAGGCGAACACCCGGCGCAGTACAAAGGCTGCCCGGTTTACAAGTCAGCTCAAGTCGAAGCCCAAAAAGCACAACCAAAAGTGCAAAACTACGCTCAAGTAGTCAAACCACTACCAACCACAACCGAAACACAACCAACCATGAGCAAAGAGGACATACAGCAGTTCATTAAAGAAACTGTTGAAACTACAATAGCCGATCGAGTCGAAAAAGCAGTGCAGAAAGCCATGGACGAAAAGATAACCGATGCAATCACCAAAGCTGTCGCTAAATCATGTGAGAAAATTAACGAAACAGTCAGCAATGCAGTCAAAACTCAATTCGAGAAAATAGATTTCACTGAACTTTTAACATCAAATATAAAAGCAAAACAAAATACAAAAACACACAGAGAAGCAAGCAGCAGCAGAATCATAACTCCCGAAATCACAACTCCCGAAATCATAACAACAACAATAAACCAAAATGAATAGACTCAAGATAGCGCAACTCAACTGCAGAAGTATAAACAAGCACAAACTGGAGATCCAAGATCTTCTAGCGAAACACAACATCACTATAGTCTGCTTCAACGAAACAAAAACCAAACATCCACCAAAACTACAAAACTTTAACCTTGCAGCGGCAATCTGTGACAGTGTCACAGGCTCGGCAATTTACATCAGAGACAACATACAGTACCAAGTACTGGAACAAGCACAACACATAAACCAAAACCACAGAGAATGCAGAAAAGTATGCGAGACGATCAAGATCAACACAATGGGTATCATTGTAACAAGTGTTTACCTTAGCCCAAACGCAGAGATAGAGAACGTGACTTTCAATGGAAAAGATCCAAAGCACATCATCGTTGGAGACTTCAACGCACAGATCAAATCTGTCAACCCAAAAGCAAGAGCAACCAACAGCAACGGAAGAGTTGTAGACGCTCTCATGCACAACTACTTCATCTTGAACGGTTCCGAACCAACACACCAAAGTGACTCAGTCCTAGACTTACACTTTGCATCACCAAAAATGGCTTGCTTATGCACGAACTATGAAGTGTCAGACACAACACCAAGCGATCACTACATGACAATTGCAGAGTACGAACTAACTGTTCCAAAGAGAACATGCACAAAACCAAACTGGCGAAAATTCAGAGGTACAGTAACGAACTACAAGTTCAACCCTGACTCAATCAAAACTGACGAAGGTCTAGCTCGAGAAGCTGACCAGATAGCCAAACACATTGACAAGTGCTACCAAGGCAGCCTAAAAGAACACAAGCCCTAATTCACGAACCCACAACTAGTCGAACTAGTCAGAAACAAACACAAACTTGAACGACAAAAACAAAAGATGAGACGATATGACCAACAAGACACCAGTGACTACAAAGACCTATGTACAAAGCTAAACAAAACAAAGAAAGACATCAGACAGCTAAAACAGACAGTAGAAGAAGAAAACCAACTCAAACTACTCAGTGAAATGAACAAAGGACCAACACAACAGAATTTCTGGAAAGCAGTAAAAAAGCTCACAGGCACAAGACCTAAACGAACGAGTAAACTGAAAATGACAAATCATGACGCTGCGAACCACTTCGCTAAGATGCTCAAAGCAAACATGACGACAAATATAACAAACTCTCAGGCAGCTCTAACGCATGAACAGGAAGTACATGACAAGGTGTCCCACGCGAAAATCCAAGACTTTCAACTGGAACAGACAGGTTTTGCACAAACAGAAATTAGCTTAAAGCAACTCAAAGACGTGATCAATCACAGAAAAAACACTGCCCCAGGACAAGACAAAGTTAGCTACAAAGCGATGAAAAACCTGCCCATCAACGTACTAGAAGTACTAAGACAAATCATAGTACAATCGCTGAGAAGTGGCTACGTTCCTTTAGGCTGGAAACAAGCGACAGTATCAATGTTACCAAAACCCGAGAAAGACCACAAAGATCCCAAGAACTATAGACCACTCTCACTTACAAGCTGTATCGGGAAGATCTGCGAATGTTCTGTCAAAGAGCAGCTGCTAGTACACTGCGAAGATCACGAAATCTTCGGACACTTTCAAAGTGCATACCGAAGCAAACGATGCACCACCGACAATTTACTCTGTCTAACAGAGACAATCTATAAAGAGAATAACTGGAAGCAACCCGTTGCAGCAGCATTTCTGGACGTGCAACGAGCTTTTGACTCTGTCTGGCACGAAGGCTTATACTACAGACTACTAGAAATCAACTGTCCGAAGTGGATTGTAAAATGGACCAAGAGTTTTCTGACAGACCGAGAGTTAACAGTAGTATACCACCAAGCCAAAGCCGACAGTTTCACACCCAGTGCAGGAGTACCACAAGGAAGTGTAATCAGTCCAATTCTTTTCAACATCTATGTAAGCAAACCAGATGCAGGTCTAACAACAATATCACAATATGCCGACGACATAGCAATTTACACAAGTTCAAACACAAGCAAGAATGCAACACACAGACTACAAGGTGGCCTAAACAAACTTGAAGCATGGTGCCAGAAATGGAAGATAGACGTGAACCCGGAGAAGACAAACTTTATACTTTTTACAAGACACAAGAAGAATGACTGCAAATTAATGCTACAGAACGAAGAGATCGAACCATCAACAACCACTAAATTTCTTGGAATTACATTAAATAACAACCTGACATGGAAAGACTATCTACAAAGAATTGAAGACAAATCGACAAGGAAAATAAATTATCTACTAGTACTACGAGCCAAAGGCATCAAATCCAAAGTCTTAAAGTTTTTGTACCAATCAACAATTCTACCAGTACTCACATACGCATCACCTTCGTGGGCAAACGCATCAACAAGTCACTTACAAAGATTGCAGAACAGAGCACTAAAAATAGCCTACCATCTACCAGTACTAACACCAACAGAGGAAGTACATAAAATCACCAGGATGAAGACGATTCAAGAAGAACTAACAAGACTAAACTCAAATTACCTCAAAAGAGCTGCACAAACAAACCCCAAGATACAAGAACTTATCCGAGACACTCTACCACAATCAACAGACACATACGCACACAGACTCACACCAATGCAAGCAATTTTCCAACAACACCTTTCCGCAAGATGAACAACACCCGGAAGTTAACAGCTTAAAGAGCAGCAGGTCTGCTTCAGAAGCTTAACTGGTCACAGACCAACACATACTTACACGGAGTAAAGTCAATCGTCAATCTACAGCTTCTACCACAACAGCTGCAACTACAACACAATGTCAGAAAAAGGAGGAAAATCGAAGAGCGGCAAAGTTGGAGCCAAGGCCAAGACCCGATCAAGCCGAGCTGGACTGCAGTTCTCTTATGGAAGAATCCACCGATTCATCCGCAAGGGCAACTACGCTGAGCGAGTTGGCGCTGGTGCCGTGCTCGAGTACGTGACTGCTGAGATCCTTTAGCTGGCTGGCAACGCTGCTAGAGACAACAAGAAGTCCAGGATCAAACCCGGACACTTGCAGTTGGCCATCAGGAACGACGAAGAGTTGAACAAGCTGTTCCTCGGAGTGACCATTGCTCAGAGTGGTGTGCTGCCAAACATCCAGGCATCCTAGCCAAGAAGCAATCTTTGTCTCAGCCCAAGTCTGACAAGAAGTAAAGAGCTTCTACCTCTGCCAGTTGCTAGCTCTCAAGCTTCAACACCAAACCGGCCTTTTTAAAGGACACCAATCTACTAGTTCTATCTACGCGTAGTACTAATTTATAGTAATTAAAGCAAATTTTGTTTTATGTCTGGTGCAAGGCTAGTTTTTTTTACAAAAAAAAGGAGCTATTCACCAGCAAAAAAGTAGGCAAAGTATGAAAATGAAAAGTTTGTAGAATCGTAGCTGCATCAAGCGAACTCTGTTTATTTGGTTAAATTACTTGTGATTTTGTATCCTGCGACAAACAACTTATCAGCTGTGTTACTATAAGACTTTCTCTGCGACGGTTTCCTAATGACTTTGTTATTATGTCCGAGCAACCTAATAAACATTACCAAGTTCAAATCACTGAGGCCAACCTATATGTGCGCAAAATGACAGTAACAGATTATGTACTGTCATCGATAGAAAAAACCCTGTTGAGAACAATCGCAATATACAATTATATCGAAGTTTTACCAAGAACTTTTTTCACCACAACTGGCGAGAAGAAGACGTTTTACCCAAAGAGCCAGTTCGTCGAATGATTTTGGCAATGAGCTCGAATACAGCAACCCTGGGAACTAACCGAACAAACCCATTTCATTATCAAAAATTTCAGCTGAATGAAATCATTGTTTACCGAAACGGTCTACCAATTGCTGTGTCAATAACTGATAACAAAAGAATATACTATAACACATTGGAGGCTCTAGACTTTTAACAATAGTCATGGAATCAGTTTGGCTAATTATCACAATCATTATATTAAGGCAATTGATCTCACATCTACTCAGGAGGCTTCACATGCCTTTTTTCATCCTGAACGGACCAATTGAACCATTTCAGTAGAACTGCAGTTTGATGCACCGCTGGGGGAAAACCTAGAGTTACTTTTCATGGGAGAGCGTGCATCAACAGTTTACGTGCGTTCCGTTAGAAAAATAGCTAAAAACACTCTTAATGAATTATATCGGTAAAAAAATTGACAATTTGCAGATTACTGAGCTTATTAACCGATGCAAGCTTTTGAAACATCGATTTCGCGGCGTTTTTCCCACTAACTTAGCATTTAATACAATATTGAAACGCGACAAATTTTTCTTGATAGTGAACGCATCAAACTCAGACCAGCCAGGAACTCATTGGTTACTGTTTGCTCAAGCTGGTGGTCAAATCTTTTTGCAGATCCTCTTGGACGAAGCCTACACAACTATCCTTATGTATACAAAAATATGAGACGTTCTATCCATGAGGGAAACCAAATACTGATGAATAAGCCAATCCAATCAGCTAACTCGGTCTTGCGCGAACTTAATTTATTTATGTTGCTCATGTTATAATTTCATCTAAATTTCCTATAGGTTTCAAGGTTTACGACCATGACATGATGCGTTTTGCTAGCCATATGATGTTATAACTTTGTGATACTGATGCATTTCTTTAATGATTTATAATTTGTTTTTTTTTTAAAAAAAAACAAGATTTATGGTTGCTAGAGCACTTGGCTCTGGCGTTATCACAGGCTCCAAAAATCGTTTTTGGAATTTAAATTTTTTCCATTATAAATTAAACAAACAAAATTTGAATCAATCTCTAAACGACCATACCCACTCAAAATAATATCAGTATTTTTAGAAAACTCGGCGGCATTATCAACATTCAAAACATTAATGAAGCGTTCAATTGTTACATTAGTGAATAAATCAGTTTGAGTTTGAATGGATCGAGTTTGTGAAGCAAAGCAAACTTGTGGCAATCTTCTTCGTAGAGAAGCACCACCAATGTCAGTTGAGTTGTTAATAGAATTGTTGTAGTTGACACCAATTTTTTTATTTTTTCATCAGGGGTCCCGATCGGTGAAATTTACTGCAACCCAATATTACATGATTGAAAGATGAGAGTAGACAAGGTACAACGAAAATGGTTGAAGTCATCTTGTTCACTACGTCGACACAATCTTTTGTTACTTCGATGAGAACATGGATGTGGGGAGAGGCATTGTCGAGCAATTGGGCGCAATAATCGTTGTGAATTGAATGGGCTGCAAATGCAAAATTTGTGTTTAGAGTGAGTTGTGAGGTGTCAAGTTCATTGTTCAGAATAAAAAATTTTTAGAACTTTCGAATTTTTTTTAAAAAATCAGGCGACTGCTCATACATTGCTTCAACCAATCTGCTGGTTAAATCAAATTATTCAGGCAACATCAAATTTTTCTGTTTCAGGCAACTCTACACCCTTTATGGTTCGAGTATTCATCATCCGCCTCGTTTTCATCACCATTTTCAGCACATTTTTTTTCGGGACGGACTGATCGGTTTGACGTGTATCGTCTTTTATGATGTTTATCATTTACAGTTGAGGAGGATGAGGAGGAGGAAGATAAATTCTTTTCACCAGTTTGCTTTTTTTAACCATTTTTTTAATCTTTGGACAATTATCTGCCAAACAATCAAATTCTCTTGTCGTTAAGGTCACTGCTTGACAACACTTAAAAACACCGTCTTCATTCTTTTTATACAACTTAACTGTGATAAATGTACCAGTTTAGTCAAAAGTTTCCGTTCCAGCTCGTACAATGCGTTTTTCTCCCGAAGATATATCTTGAAAATCATCGTAAAAGTCTGTATCATTTTCTAGCGACGAGTACATAGGGGTGGTGGTAACGTTAGTGACTGATTGTTTCAACTGTTTTATGAGAAAGTAAAATGAATAATGAATTGGATAGAAGATAAACAAATCTCTATTTTAAACCTAAGCTCCAAGAGGGAACATCCAATTAATTTTAGTGGTTAGAAATTTATGAGGCATATAAACTTTTATTACACGTGCCATTATTGTCTGGCACTCCTTGAGTAGCCTGTAAATCAGCATATACGTTCACGTCGGTACACGTGTAATTCCTTTGATGTGGTCAGCTGCATGCCTGAATGTCTAGGAGGCATATAAAACAGGATTAAGGTTTTTCTTTGAAGTATACTTATTCCTACCTAACTGGAGGGTTAGAATAATACTTTTCAAAAATTTTAATCTGATTGCCAGCCGCACATGCAGCCGCACCTTTCTCACCCACACATTACTCTAGCTTTTGCATAAATCTGAGTTGGTTTCTTTCTCTCAATTCTTTTTAAATTTTCGATCAGAAGCTTAGTTTGTCAAAATAATTCTAAACTTAAAATGACCGCTCCTCTACAAATCATTTTCATCTCAGATAATGACAGTACAAAAATCGTCCAAAGTTATACGAGAGAATCAGTTGCCATTGTGCAGCAGCAGAGAGAGAGGCTAGCATCCTCTCCATTCAACGACCTCGCCGCCAATCAACAATGGCAAGAGTGGTCAACGAAGAGTCATATAATGCTGCCCAACTATGTGCTCGATCACATTGACCTTCTTCGCCAGGAGCGTAAGCGGATGTATGAAAGCCCTACAATCCATCAATCCTACCCGGCTCTCGATCAGTCTCCAAGATATGGTGGCAAAAAAATAGCGCACCTGATTGGTGAAGGACACATATCAAGTTGCAAGCCTGTTCGGAGAAAAATTTCGTGTCTCCAATCGTAATCCCAGAACGAAAAGCGGGAGATTTCTATTTTACTACATTGGACTTCACGTATGCATACGGACAAGCAGCATTAGATAAAAAACCGGTAAACTGTGCAATTTTTCATTACTAGGGGAAAATCGATGGGAACTTGTCGCTTCAAGAACTGGTTTTATGGGCTTACTTCAATGCTGACGGAATTTCAGAAAATTATAAAAAACCTACTCACCGAATTTCTTCAAGCGAACGCTTTCATAGACAACATACTCGTCGTGTCTAAGGGAGCTAAAATCGAACCCACGCATAATTGGATAAAACTCATAAAAAAACTTGATGTATCGAATGCCTTACCAAAGCTACGGAATTGTGAATTTGCGAAAACGAATGTGAATGGCTAGGCTTTAAAATCGGGAAAGTATTTACACCGCTGGTTCGAAAAACCCAAGCGGTCGAAGATCTAAATCCCCTCAATTCTAGAAAACAGTTAAAGTGACTAATGGGATCCTTACACAGCCTACAAAATTTTTTACCGAACCTAGCAGAAGTTAGTTCTTCACTTCGACCGTTGTAGAGCCTAAATAATGATTCCATCTGGACGCCGGCATGCGACAACGCGTTTCAACATCTAAAATGGCTGGTTAAGACTCTTGTGGAAATCAAAATTTTTGATATATACCGGGTAACTCCCATAGTATGCGGCGCTAGTCACGTTGGTTTGAGGGCCGTGTTAGAGCAGTACGGTTCGAATGGGTGGCACCCAATATCATTTACTTCAAGATACCTCATCCCGGCAATGAAAAAAATGCTCAACGAAGGAACTCGAACTACTAGCTGCAGTGTGCGCAACCGAACATTCTCGCAATTACGTTTACGGTCGATACTTTACAATCATATCGGATCTTAAAGCATTATTAACCATGTTAAACTCGTCCCCATAGGGAAGTAAGTTATTTTTCAGCAAATTAACTCGCTGATAAGATCGCTTAATACCTGACAATTTTAACGTAGGACATTGCCAAGGGTCAATAATGGGTATGGCCGATAACTTATCACGTTTTCCCTCAGCGGCGTTATCGGAAACATGTCATCATGACGAAAATTTTACAGTAGCTAGAATACGGATGATTAATGAGGCATTATTTCCTCGGGACCAGTTAAATCCTAGGGGTCAAACAGTGAACAAAATTCAAAAAATACCGGCGGTAGAGGGCGTCCGAACATGCGTTGGATCACGCAAGAGATTCATATTCAATAGCAATCAGAAAAAAAATTGAATATGCAGTTCCAAAACTGACGCAAAAACTCACAAGAGGGCGTGGTTGCATGCAACCGACAGAAAGCCAACCAGAGGCGAGATATTTGCATACTGAGGGATATCTACAAACATAGTTCAACGCAAGTAAGATGTTGTTCGTGTCAGCTTTGTAGATGCTCAATTAAACATAGTTCAAAACCCTCAGTTGTCAAAATTTCAACTCACAACTCGCCAGCAAAATCCGGTCCGAAAACCTCAACAATTGTAAATACATCAACCCAATCTGGAAATGCAAATTCAAATGTTGTCTTAAATCGTGGACTGAATCAACCTCCCAGCCTCAGCTCAGAGTCCGATATTGAAGTAAGAACCCCCGAAACGTTTTAGCCCCAAACAAACACTTCAAAAAACATTTCGAAAAGTAACAGCCCAAAAGAAACATCAATTCCCGTGTCTCTTCTAACCCCTTGTAATTAATGAAAAATGGGTCTACTCGATTGTCCCCACGGGTTGCAAAATTGTGAAGAAGCTCGAATTCCCGGAATTGTTGAATCATAAGCTTGTGGGGGCCAATCTCGAAAAGGACCCGATATTGAAGAACATCAGAGACGCGATCAGACACAGAAACCCAATCGCAAAGGAAGTTGTCACCCGGCTCGGGCAGTACTACGCACAGCACTACAACGACTTCTCATTACGAGAAAACTGCTTCTGGATGAACGGCCGGCTGGCGATCCCGAAGTATTTGGCTAGGTCAGTTCCAAACAGATTGCATCACATCCACCACGGGCGGGACAAGATTTTCGCCGCGGCGAAAGATGTATGGATTCCACTGATGCACTGAGACCTCTCAGCTATCGTAAAGTTAAAATTTTGCAAATACTGCTTGGAAGCAGGTAAAAATCTTGAACCTCATATACCAAAAGGAGAATTAGGTACAACAAACAAACCGAAGAAACCGAACGATTTGGCTCAACTGGATTTTTATGGCCCAGTAAATTTAAAAACAAAGGGCGAATGAAATATGTCTTAGTAGCGGGGGACGCATTTTCACATCGGCCTTCGGCTCACGTCTGTTCAAGTCTCACTTCAAAAATGTACTAAACTTCCTAAGGAATTATATAGAAACACATGGGCACCCCAATGATACTACATATCAACCAAACGTCCGGAAGAATTGAACTCAAAATTCCATTGAAAGAATTGAACTCAAAAAATCTCCGGCCACGGTTATGGTCGAAAGAACCATCGGTTCAAAAAAAATTATATCGTCACGTACATACGGTAAGACGGAAATCAAAATTTAAAGAAAATGATAGCAAGGGCGTTAAGCGCATTACGTTTTGTACCGCATTCCTTAATTAAAATAACACCGTTTGAGGCACATCGTGGAAGAGCGGCTTAAACTGTAATCCGAAACCTCAAGAAAAAGCCGTCACTGAAAAATCTAGATTGGACGAATGTAATTATTCAAAACCTACAATGTTTAGAAGAGGCAAGTGGACGCCCTGAAGTTGAGTTGAATCTGAACTGAGAGAAGCGCAGTGATTTAGTGTATGCCACACAGAATCGTAGAGCTCCTCGAGTTCTGGACGAGCATGAACTGACGGAGGCGGATGTAGAGCTGACTCACTCAAACGCACCATCGTGGATGAAACGACACAAGACCAGTACCATCTGTGGTATACCAGCGGACTAGAGTCACAGACCCGAAGGACCCACGGAAGAATAAACGTTTGTCTACTAAAATCGAAAAAATAGCACCACATACGATTCAAATGAAAATAGGATCCCTACTAAGACAAAGCGGTGTTTCATTTGAATCGGAAGCAGAGGAGAATCAAGCGGTAACGGTAGCGGGACAAGGCCCCAATTCAACGAGCACCCCAGGACCGAGTACGGGAATTCCCGAAAAGAGTCCAAACCGGCGTTGAAAGATAGCATGCTACCGACGGGAGCAGAACAGCCGAAACGCAAGACGCAGAAAAAACGGGTGTCGAGTGGGACCGAAGAGCGCGAGAGAAAGAAAATAATACGGCGAGCTATCGATACAAGCAGCGACGAGTACAGCGAAGACGAGATCCAACGAGCGGAAGTCACGGGCGGAGCAAAACCGATGAGTGAGATAACGGCGGGCGAAGAAAGTAGGAAGAACTACATGACCGAATCCTCGGGAAACGAGCAAGGTACATCGGAACCGACTGTTCGAGCAAAAAGAAACCGGGGAAGCCACGCGACTTTCTACGAGGCAGCGAAGAGGGGTCAGCAAGATGGGTGGCGTAAGGATCAATTTAAATTATCGGAAGTAGCGAAAGATCTCGTCAAGAGGGAAGACAGGGACAGGGCCGGCAGCTAAAGCCGAAAAACTCAAAACTATTTTTGTTTCATAAAACTAAAATTAAATTAAATTTACGCAGGGATACTATGTACCAATCAGGTTCTGGTTATAATAAATTTACAATTTACAATTTTTGTGGTTGCCTCTATGTCATATGGACTTGTTTGAGTTTTTTAAAGTCTTTGGTTCCGTCTGGGGACCTGCTGTTGATGATTTTATGATCGCTCTGATGTCTGGCGCACACTGAAACAAAAGAGGGCAGTTTATTAGTTATTTTGGACAATAAAATTGCCTTTGAAACCCCAAAGACCCCAATGACCCTGCCCAAAATGAAAAGACCCCTCTCTTAGGACACCCGACGGACAAAATACTTTAGTATTTATTCTCGCGCGGTGGTAAAATTTAATCCCTTCCAAGTTTTCTCACTGTTCAACTAAATAAATTTCAGCCCTCAATAAAAAAAACTGACCTGCTTGTGAAGGACGAAGGAAGTGACAAATAACTAGAGGTTTAAGAAGGTAAGGAGGAATTGATAAAAATAGATAAAGTAACATATAAAAAATAAGAAAGAAATAAATTAAAAACGGAATGTTGACAGGAGTACGGATAGCGTAGCAGAGGAAGGGTTTACGGCCACATCCGACCAAGGGACATGAAGAATACTGACTAGACGTTCCATTTGAAATCTGAAGCGCCACTCAGTACTCTCGAATCCCGCACCCAGAGACTCGAACAGCCAGAAGTTCTCCATGCTCCTCACATCAACACATACATATTCAAATATGCCCTCGTTTTTCTCATAAGCAACCTGAATGTAATGCAGCTTAAAATTCATTGCAGTGGTGGCCGGGGTAAACTCCACGGTCTTATCAAAGATGGTTTTGCCTTCGTGAGTTCCAGGTCCCACATAAAGCAAATCAATGGGTGACTCGTGGAGACCACCAAGGGGAATATCCATCTAAACACATGAAAATAGGTTGAAATCATTAGTTAGAAATCCTTTAAACTACATTTCATTAATAAAGTCTCATTAATATCCGTTTATAACAATTATAAACAGTCAAACATTTGATGTGAAAATGTCTTCTATAGAAGATAAAGACATGTTGATGAAAAACAAACTCAGCAAATTGAGTTTATTAGGAAATTGGCATACTGAAGATATTGATAGTGAACGATTTAAATTCTCTGTTTTTTCAACTGGTTCTTGGTCAAAAATATGCACTTTCACAATCGGCATATAGTGTTTATTTCTCGGTGGGGAAAAGTGGCAAATCATACGTTCAAGGAATACGAGCAAAGTTGTAAAGAACAATTTCATTTGAGCGAGTTATTGCAAATAACCTGGTGCATTTTTGCGAAGCAGAAATATGGAAAAGCGACCGATTTATTGATTGTTACTTATGAAAATGTTTTTGATTACTCGTATGATTTTGAGTCATTTCTGATTGAGAAAGGAGTGGGAAGAAAAATTTGATTTTGTTTCAATAAACTTTCGAAATACCGAAAACTACCAGTGTTTTACTTAAATATATATCAAAGAGATATAGGAGTGAGTAAGTGGTATCTAGAAGGTTACTTTCATTTCCACTGGTTTTAAATTCAGCAGGTTGGAGAAATGTTGGAAAAAATAAAAAAAGAAATTGGAAAAACGTATAGTTACTTCAAAAGACTTGGAAATTATTCATGAAGACTTTATTACTTTGAAAAAACCTATCCGGAAAATACCAACCGTCGAAATTATTTCTTAGCTGCATGTTCACTGTTCTTCATCTCAACTACTAATGATATAAATTACGATGTTGCTATCAAGTTGACACCCTATGGGGGTCTGATCGGTATAGACAATTCTTCTTTGATAAATATTTAAATAATTCGAAAATTTTACGAATGCATGCTATTTTACACGATTCCGCCGGTTTTGTCCGTGAAGTTCATAACACTGGTCCCACAAACTGCTATGTTTAACCATGGAAATGCAACAACATTCTGATTGATCACTTGAGTGGACTTACGTTTTGTTTGTATATCAAACTGAAGAAACCGAAACTGAAGAAAACACATTTATAGTAAAAGACTAAGCTATAACCACTTCCGACTACAGTGATTCCCTAATTTTTCTACCTCCACTTAATTTCAATTCTCTTCCAAAATCTGAACAAAAAGCCTACAACTGGCTGACAATTATTTGCACGGACTTCATTGGGATAGCGGTGATTATTTATACCTAAATTTGAACCAAATCATTCAATATTTTGTCTTAAGAAACCCCAATGCTATATTCTAGGCCAAAGGAAAAGAAAAATCTGACTTTTTATCCAAATACTTAGACCGCAAAGTTGTGAATCTTGACGATTTGGGCTGTCCACGAGTCGAAAAATTATATTTCAAGAATTTTGTGAATTGTAATAAACAAATACCGCACCATAACTCTAAAAATCATTGTGCAGTAAAAAAAGTCGAAAGCGTTCTATGATTGGTTGAAAATTGAGTGTCAACAACGAGCGTCAGGAGAAAATGGAGACATACATATCTCCAAATTCAGTTCTTTGTGCTTGGATGACTTCAGAAAGTAACATAAAGATTTCATGGACCAGGATTGAACGCATTGATTGTAGAGGCCAAGTAGTTAAACGAAAAGAACAAGTTACACTTTCTGAAGAAGAGTTGTGCACTATGATGAGGTTCTTCCCCGTGATTGACCAATTCATCTACTTTTAACGATTCAAATACATCAGTAATGTTACCCAGCAAGCGCGTTCTTTTTCTTCCCAAGCTAGTCTTAGCGCCCAAACGTCAACCAGGAGTTCAAATGGATCTAACCAGCAGTGAATTACCCAATGAGATTCAATTAATAATATTAGAAGATTCTGTGAAGAAAATTGTGTATCATGCCAAAACTGATCATGTCCCAGCCAATTATGTTTTGGAAATGCACTATGTTTTTTGATGATGATAATAAACCTAGTGTCTATACAGTTTATACAATTTTTACTGCTCAGATGCTTAATTAAATTTTTTTTATGTAAATTATTTTCATTCTACAAGTTCGAGAGTGAGAGAAAGCGGTAGTGAAATTGAATTGAATGACACAAAAGTTGACGAGACTGATGGAACTATAGTTACCGATTTTGTGAATGACGAAAATAATACGGAGAAAAAATCATGGAAATTTTGCAATAATGTGACTGTACCACGCTCTGAAGTAGTTTTCATGTCACAAATTGTGTTAATTCTGATTTTATTGGCTTTTTGTATTTTTAAACTTTCATTAACGCAGTTAACCTGTAAAAAACCTCATGTTTGGTTCTCAAAATTATCGGGTTCATTTGGTTATGTATTACCAAATCCAAGAGTATGAATAAAGTTATTGATACATCTACGAGACTTTTTTTGGCCATCGTGGGCCCCTCGGTTTCTGGAAAAACAGAGCTAATATTCGAATTGTTGAAAAGAAAAACATTTTATCCCAAATTTCAAAGAGCCATACACTTTTACAAAGAAATTCAGCCTATTTTTAGTGAAAAATCCAAAACCCACAGCATTGATCTAACGTTCATAAAACTCAATGGCTTTGACAATTTGCGAAACCTTGAAAACATTCTTCTAGTTTTTGATGATTCATGTGAAGAAATCTACAACGATAAAGCAGGAAGACACCGAGGACTAGATGTAATATATGTTACACATAACTTGTTACAACAAAGCAGATGGTCTCGAACAATTGATTTAAATACATCACACATCATTCTGTTCAAATCACCACGTGATATTCAGCAACTTGATCATCTTGGAAGACAATTGAGCAACACAACATTTTTGAGAAATTGTTATCAGCTCGCTACAAAAGACACATACGGTCATCTTTTAATCGACATGGATCCGCGTACATCCGATTTTTTGAGATATTGTTCAAACATTACACCACCTGGTCCCTCAATTTTCTACTTACCAACAAATCAGGCCGAGGTTACACCTCTCACAAATGAACGCGAAAAAATTATCTACTCTGCAGCACAGGAAACAATTGAACCCCAGCCAGCTCCGAAGCTTCATTAGAAAAACAACAAGTCCTCAAGTTATTTCAGTTATACGTGAATGTTTGCTCAATGTAGTCAATAGCAATGTATCTGTTAATATTGCAAAAATTGAAAATTTTGAAGTGGCATACAAACTTTTAATCAGCCCAACAACAAAACTTGAACGAAAACGAGCAATTATTCTAACGAAACAAAGTTTCAACTTGATCAGACTGATACTTTACTTCTGATACAGATACTTATCGTCAGCATAAAATATCGCAGCAGAAGAGTTCGTTTTAATTCCAAAGCATGCATATATCCGTGAGCAGCCGTATGCATCACAAGCGCTACTTCACAGTTCAATTAAACACAAAAAGCCCCAGTAATCTTACTTTAACCGCATGAGACCTCTAATACCCGCAAAGCAAAACTCAATAACGACTGAAACTCTTCCACTACCCCTTCCATCAACCCCTCCCTCAACGCCTCTTGTTGACCCTGGGGAACAATCAACAGGGCTTCTTACAGAAGATGAGACTAATCAATATCTGGAAGGTGCGGAGGAAGAGGAGAAGCGGATTGTGGATGAGAAGGAGCGAAAGGATAATAAAATAGACTATGAACGCATTCTATTACAATTGCAAATAATGGAGGATAAAAAATTCACGAGAGCTAAAAATATCCCGGAGGTTATCAAAACCTCAACTTGAGTCTCAATAAACGCCATGGATGAAACAATTTTTGTTGACAATGTACCAACCGGTCTCAAAGCAGCATCGTTTTTGTACGTTATACAACAGCAAACTAAAATACTCCACAATCCTGCTTACATTATGATTTTATCCGCTCTCGAACTTATCGAAGAGACTGTTATTAACAAGTATGCCAAACACGCGGTTCAGTCAAAGATTAAAGATCAGGCTCAACGAAGAACCAAAAGTCCCACCAAATCTCCGTCAACCTCGGGCGAAACAAAAACCCCCCGACAGTAGTAAGCCATCATCAAGTTCAAAACAAACCAAACGACTCAAAACAAGAACAAAGGCCACGACGGAAAGAGTCAAAGAAAGAGAGAAAGACGAGACGACACTGAATTGTACGGTACGCCTTATAACGTTTCAAATTCTTCAACTTCAGAAAAGACGTAGACGAAAAGTAAAAGATGGGAAACCTACACCAACTGAGGAAAAACTTTCGAAAAGAGTTACACAGATAAAGGACCAGCATTTTTTGGCAGTGTTAAATTTGAAGGCTACAACGGCCATACCAGGACAAAAAGTTAAACATTTTTTTACATATAGAATCAGCTTATACAAAATACCGAACAGTTCGCCGCAAAATACCTCGGCTTAAAGTGATAGTTTATGACGTAAACGAAATATGGTCAATCGATTTGGCATATGTTGATAAACTAGCAAAATACATTAAAGATATCAAATATCTTTTAGTTGCAGTAGATTGCATGTCCCGTTATCTTCGCGTGCAGTCACTGAAATCAAAGTATGCCACAACAACTGCAGAAGCGTTCAATCAAATATAAAGACAGAGAAACCGAAAAAAAGTCTGGGTAGATAAAAGCACAGAGTTCAAGGGGTCATTCAAAACAATATGTGAGAAAAAGGGCATCAAAACATAGATAACAGAGAGTGAAAAAAAGTCCGCTTTCGCCGAGAGGAACATTCGATCACTAAAAAGTTTGATTTATAAGTATTTGGATGACAAATGGACCTGCTCTTACATCGATAAGCTTCAGGACTTTGTCAACACAATAAGTTCCAGAACAAACCGCGTCATCAAATTAGCCCCCAATAAATTGACAAAAAAGGATAATGCACGTCTAATTTCATTAAGAGCGGAACAATCGTTGGAACTAGATTGCCGACCAAAGGTCTACGTTGGCGATTTTGTGAGAATTTTGTGAGAAAAGGTTATAAACAATCCTCCACTGACGAAGTTTTTGAAATATTTGACATACCAACAAGGAACCCACCGACTTATAATCTTATCGACGCTGATAGAGAACCAACAGAGGGTAAATTTTATGAGCCCGAACTAATCAGAGTATTGGAAATGGAAAGGTCAAGCTAAACAATGTCTAGTAACTTCGGAGGTGACAAAGATTCCTTTAGTAATTCATTGGTGTCATCAGCCTCAATAAATATCTTCATTGACAACTCACTAGGGTGTTTTAAAAATCTGCTGAGTGAAGATATCGATCTGCAAGGCGAATGGGGAGTTGCATTGTCAGAAATGACATTTCCCACTAAAATTGTGTATTACAAAAAAGACAAAGTTAAAGCAAGTCTTAAAGTGGCAAAAATTTATATATCTAGACCATACGATGGAGAAAAAAATGAAATAACAAAAGTTGAATTTGGCGAAACCGAGAAATTATTCAACGAAAGCAATCGGAAGGTTGATCTTAATAATTTCAGTTATAGTATCGACCCCATTACCAAACATCTTTCCATTAGGA